>NC_092174.1:8910439-9210439 GCF_045791955.1 Oncorhynchus clarkii lewisi | reverse complement strand
CGAATCGTGTGCACCGTGATTGTTTTTGTGACTGCTCAACTAGCGAAATCTAGGTCGACCAACAGCCTATCGACTACACAATTGACCAGTCGGTAAAAAAAAAAAAAAAAAAAAAAAAAAAAAGGTGGGGGGTCAGGGGTCAGTCCTAGTTGCAGGCCCCTGATCAGACAAAAAAAAATAAAAATCACTCTTTACTTTCAATGTAAAAATTCAGGTCAAAAAGGAATTAAAAATGCAGATTTGATGGTCTGCGCTTTGAAAATGCTGATTTCTTAACTCTAAAATTGACCCATGTACATCGTGACATACAGTGCCTTGCGAAAGTATTCGGCCCCCTTGAACTTTGCGACCTTTTGCCACATTTCAGGCTTCAAACATAAATATATAAAACTGTATTTTTTTGTGAAGAATCAACAACAAGTGGGACACAATCATGAAGTGGAACGACATTTATTGGATATTTCAAACTTTTTTAACAAATCAAAAACTGAAAAATTGGGCGTGCAAAATTATTCAGCCCCTTTACTTTCAGTGCAGCAAACTCTCTCCAGAAGTTCAGTGAGGATCTCTGAATGATCCAATGTTGACCTAAATGACTAATGATGATAAATACAATCCACCTGTGTGTAATCAAGTCTCCGTATAAATGCACCTGCACTGTGATAGTCTCAGAGGTACGTTAAAAGCGCAGAGAGCATCATGAAGAACAAGGAACACACCAGGCAGGTCCGAGATACTGTTGTGAAGAAGTTTAAAGCCGGATTTGGATACAAAAAGATTTCCCAAGCTTTAAACATCCCAAGGAGCACTGTGCAAGCAATAATATTGAAATGGAAGGAGTATCAGACCACTGCAAATCTACCAAGACCTGGCCGTCCCTCTAAACTTTCAGCTCATACAAGGAGAAGACTGATCAGAGATGCAGCCAAGAGGCCAATGATCACTCTGGATGAACTGCAGAGATCTACAGCAGAGGTGGGAGACTCTGTCCATAGGACAACAATCAGTCGTATATTGCACAAATCTGGCCTTTATGGAAGAGTGGCAAGAAGAAAGCCATTTCTTAAAGATATCCATAAAAAGTGTCGTTTAAAGTTTGCCACAAGCCACCTGGGAGACACACCAAACATGTGGAAGAAGGTGCTCTGGTCAGATGAAACCAAAATTGAACTTTTTGGCAACAATGCAAAACGTTATGTTTGGCGTAAAAGCAACACAGCTCACCACCCTGAACAACCATCCCCACTGTCAAACATGGTGGTGGCAGCATCATGGTTTGGGCCTGCTTTTCTTCAGCAGGGACAGGGAAGATGGTTAAAATTGATGGGAAGATGGATGGAGCCAAATACAGGACCAAACCTGATGGAGTCTGCAAAAGACCTGAGACTGGGACGGAGATTTGTCTTCCAACAAGACAATGATCCAAAACATAAAGCAAAATCTACAATGGAATGGTTAAAAAAAAACATATCCAGGTGTTAGAATGGCCAAGTCAAAGTCCAGACCTGAATCCAATCGAGAATCTGTGGAAAGAACTGAAAACTGCTGTTCACAAATGCTCTCCATCCAACCTCACTGAGCTCGAGCTGTTTTGCAAGGAGGAATGGGAAAAAATGTCAGTCTCTCGATGTGCAAAACTGATAGAGACATACCCCAAGCGACTTACAGCTGTAATCGCAGCAAAAGGTGGCGCTACAAAGTATTAACTTAAGGGGGCTGAATAATTTTGCACGCCCAATTTTTCAGTTTTTGATTTGTTAAAAAAGTTTGAAATATCCAATAAATGTCGTTCTACTTCATGATTGTGTCCCACTTGTTGTTGATTCTTCACAAAAAAATACAGTTTTATATCTTTATGTTTGAAGCCTGAAATGTGGCAAAAGGTCGCAAAGTTCAAGGGGGCCGAATACTTTCGCAAGGCACTGTATTTCATTATGCCTTACGTCATCTTCATGGAGTCTTGTCCCACTACTAAACGGACAAGTGTTTGTAATGCAAGATGGAAGGAGAGCCGGTCTCTCGTCAGAGATCGCATGTATTTTGGGAGATTAGAAAATAAGAACTTCTCATTCATGCCAAATACAGTTTCAGGTGATAATAAAAACGTTGTTTAATTACTTTTTCCTCAACTTGTTTCTCAAACTTTATAGCAAGTCAACCTAGCTTGCACTGCAGAGCAGCTAGCTAGCTAGCTAGCTAAAATAGATGCTAGGTTGAAGATACCATTGTAGCTAGAGAGCAATTGAGGGAGAAGGGTCTTGGTCAGGGAGGTGACCAAGAACCCGATGGTCACTGACAGAGCTCAAGAGTTCCTCTGTGGAGATGGGAGAACCTTCCAGAAGAACAACCATCTCTGCAGCCCTCCACCCATCAGGCCTTTATGGTAGAGTGGCCAGATGGAAGCCACTCCTCAGTAAAAGGCACATGACAGCTCACTTGGGGTTTGCCAAAAGACCCCCAAAGGACTCTCAAACCATGAGAAACAACACTCTCTGGTCTGATGAAACCAAGATGGAACTCTTTGGCCTTAAAGCCAAGTGTCATGTCTGCGAAAAAAACATGGCACCATCCCTACGGTGAAGCATGGTGGTGGCAACATCATGCTGTGGGAATGTTTTTCAGCAGCAGGGAGACTAGTCTGGACCGAGGGAAAGATGAACGGAGCAAAGTCCTGAGAGACCCTTGCTGAAAACCTGCTCCAGAGAGTTCAGGACCTCAGACTTGTGCGAAGGTTCACCTTCCAACAGGACAATGAACCTAAGCACACAGCCAAGACAACGCAGGAGGGGATTCGGGACAAGTCTCTGAAAGTCCTTGAGTGGCTCAGCCAGAGCCCAGACTTGATCTTTGGAGAAACCTGAAGATAGCTGTGCAGCGAAGGTCCCCATCCAACCTGACAGAACTTGAGAAGATCTGCAGAGAAGAATGGGAGAAACTCCCCAAATACAGGTGTACCAAGCTTGTAGTGTCATGCTCAAGTAGACTAGAGGCTGTAATCACTGCCAAAGGTGATCAACAAAGTAAAAGGTCTGAATACTTAGGTAAAAAAAACTATTTTTTCGCTTTGTCATTATGGGGTATTGTGTGTTGATTGAGGAGGGAAAAAATTATAATACATTTTTGAATAAGGCTGTAAAGTAACAAAATGTGGAAAAAGTCAAAGGTCAAATACTTTCCGAATGCACAGTGTGTCCAGGGAGCTGGCTGCCACATAATTTCAAACAGACCCTCCCCCATGTGAACACACACACTTAAAGTTCCCCTGCACTTTATAAAACCACTCCACAGCTGCAATATTGTTATTCAACACTGATATAAAAACCTGCCAATTGTACTGCATACAGAGAGAAACGGTACCAAAATTATTTATACCTCAACCAAGGAGATTGAGCTATTGTTTTGCTATAGCTAATAAAATCACATTTTATTTTTAACATAAATACAACAGGTGTAGTACAAATGCTTGCCTACGAGCCCTTCCCAGCGACGCGGTTTAAAAATAATTAAAATAAAAGTGACACGAGGAATACAATTCAATGCACAAGAATGGATATGTATAAAGGGAGTACCAGTACCAGATCAATGTGCATAGGTAAAGTATTAGAGACAGATATGAAGGCAAGGTAAAGTGACTAGGCATCAGGATAGATAAGACTAAAATAAAGAACAGAGTAGCAGCAGCAAATGAAAGTGCGTGCGTGTGTGTAATGTGTGCCTTTGTGTTGTCGGTATGAGTGTGTGGGTGTATGTAGTGTATTTGAATGCGTGCGGGTTTTGTGTGGGAGTGTCAATGTAGTGTGTGTGAGTGTGTATACATAGTCTAGTGAGTGTCCATAAAGGCATTGCAAGATGGAGAGTCAGTACAGATAGTTTGGGTACCATTAATTGACTATTTAGCAGTCTTATGGCTTGGGGGTAGAAGCTGTCTCAAAGCCTGTTGGTCCATTTGCCGGATGGTAAACGAGTGAACAGTCTATGGTTTGGGTGACTGGAGTCTTTCGCAATTCTAGGCTAGGCCAAAGTCATGTATCTGAATGGCTCTGCCCCTGAGAGTCCATAGTATGTGGCCTGACAGCATTTAGTTGACTTTCTAGCTAGGCTATTCCATTCTATGGTGAACTGTAACAGAGTGAACGATGGTGGTGGGGCCTTACCTGTCCTCGTCCCAGTCCATTTGTATAGGTATTCCAAACAGGCTGTTCACAGAGGGGTTGTCAGCCTGATGCAGGCCCTCTGGGGTCTTCATCAGGTTTTTCTCAGCGATGACAGGAGGCTGGGCCGCCACGAGGCCCTCCACCTTCCTACTGCCCTCCTCCACCTGGTCAAACCCGGCAGCCAAGAGGTCCTGCACCCTCCCGTCATTGCGGGCCGTGGGGGCCTGTTGCCCGGGCAACAAGAAGGCGGTCAGGTTTGACATGGTGGCAGGGACGGCTGCAGCAGTGTTGGAGGCACTGGGCGCAGTGGTGGGCATGCCGGCGATGCTGGTGGTCACGGCTACGACGGCGGTAGGCACGTTTTGAGCACTGGGGGGCATGGAGTGGAGCCCGAGGAGCTGAGGCATCCCTGTGGGGGCATACTGACACACAGGCTGCTGCAGAGTAGAGGCTCTGCCCAGCAGCATGGAGGCCCCAACACCTCCAATACCTGCACCCATCAAGCCTGGAGCTGGCTGACTAAGGGGTAAAGGGACTCCTCCCTCCGCTGCTGCCAACTCCCCTACCTGGCCCTGCATCGGCACCCCGGCGGCGGGAGTCATGACCGGCGATGGGCCCTGACCCATAGGTTGTCCCACAGAGAGGCTGGCCTCCATGACAGGTTGGTGGTGTAGGTAGTAGTCCGCCTGGTTCTGGGGCAGGCCTGGGGGTTGGTTAGATAGATGGTGTCCCAGTGGAAGATGCTGTAGAATGGGTTGCTGCTGCTGGAGAGGGTAAGCCAGCGGCTGGGTCTGGGCTGCCGGGGGCACGCTATGAGATTTCTGTATGTGGATGCCAGCTTGAGGCAGACCGTTGAACCCCACAAGGAGGTTCTGGGGGGCAGCGGGTTGGATAGTGCCCAGCGCTGGCTGCTGAACTGAGACAGCCACGGGTTTGTTGGTGGGGAAAGCGTTGGCTGTGTCTGTTCCAGGCTGCCCCTTGTTGTAGTTTTGGTGGTGGAGCTGCTGCTGCTGTAGCAGTGTGTCCACTGGGTGAATGTGCGAGGCACTAAGAGCAGCAGCATCCACTATAGAGTCTAGGCCCTGGCCTGAGAGAGTCGCCGGTGCGACCACCGAACCACCTGTCAACCCCAGCCCGCTGTCCCTGTCGGCGCTGGGGTCCAACGCATTGGCATGCCTAATGTTATCCGCAGTCCTGTTAACCACTGTGTTACCCTCCGAGTCTTTCTCATAGAACTCTGTGCAAGTCCATCGGCCTCTTCTGAAGGGCTCTCCAGTACCATGATCAAGTTTGATGACCCTGAAGCGTGAACTGCAACTTGTTGTCGACGTCGTAGAAGTAGGAGTTGAACTAGTCACTACTGGCTGGGATGTGCTCACTGACACGTTGGTAGCCACCCCACTGGTCACTGGTGCAGGCTGTTGCACGAGCCTGGACTGAGCGATAGTAGGGAGACCACTTGAGGAACCAGTTCCCAGAGTTTGCTGGCTAACATGAGAGCCTGCCCCTCCCACCTTTCGAATAGCAAAACCCTCATTTGGGGGACCCAACATTGCAGATAGCTGCCCAACTTGAGGTATTACTCCAGGTGCCTCTTGCTCCCCTACATGGTTTAGGGTTTCCTCAGATGAACTTCGATCACATACCTCCGGCTCGTAGTCAGCCCGGGACATGTCGAATATTTCCGAAGACACGTCTTCAGTCCGTGATTCGTCTGGGTCGTCCAGGCTCTCTGTATCATCCGTGGCACTGCTGGCCGCCACCTGAGCCTGTGTCACACTTGTGATCTGAAAACAGCTCTTCTTTTTAGCCGGCATTTTAGACATTTTGAGAGCCTGAGTTTACAACTCCAGTCTAAATATCCTGCGTCAAACGCGAGTGGGCTAGTATCAGCTGACAAATGGCTATGTGAAACAGCGTATTTGCATCGATTTCAGTTATTCTATTATCAAGACGAGTATGTCATCCTACCTCCTCTCCTGTTGCATTTTACGAGTTCTTAACATTGAAGACCGACCCTCTCACTTCAAGCAATGCGGCGTTTGCCAATAGAATTAGCTAGCAATTAAATAACTGATCCAAAGCTTTGATCCGTCAGAACCGGCCTGCCCAGTAAGTAATGTCCCGACTCCGTAGTTGTCAGATGGCCGCTGTCGCAGAGAGAGCTCCCCAGCTGCAGGAGCTACTTTAGTCTGAGGCGGGCCCGTACCCCTCCACTCCACTCAAAGTGCTAACGTTGGCTGGCTAGCTTGCTAGCTGCAACACTCCTCTACGTTGGGACAAGTACGTAAGACATCATGCGGATCAAGTCTACTCTCCCCTCTTGACTTGCGAATTTAAAATTATTCAATACTAACACTTGTTTAAAAGGTAATTGAAACACATTTCCAAGAATACACTGTCACTATTTCCCACTTCATGGAACTGACATTCCAAACAGCGCATACCTTACTCTTGTCAAGAAGATGGCTAGCCAGTTATATCAGAGAGGAAGAGGCAAAGCGAGAGGGTTTACTCCGCCCAAAATCTGTCCACGAAAATAAGACAACCAATGAGAAATTGTTGTAAGGAAGTCAATGACAAGTGTCGAATTTGGTCAATTGTTTGATTGTCACGAACGCACTGATATAAGTAGACGCACATGGGATTTCAGCAACTTAGAAAAAACAACTTTATATCGGAGTTGTGACTGTTGTTCACACGCGTATTTGCCCTCTTATTAGCTAGAATGGTCCCACAAGATATCTCTCTTTTCGCCTGCCTTCCATCTTCATGGACATGTATTTCCATTGTTAGAGCAGTCACTCGACTGTCTTGTCAATATAATAGAAAATATTTGGTTACGTACAATTGCACTGCATCGTGGGAAGCGAACGCAACCATATTTACGTACATAATGATTGAGAATTTAATTTTTCTCTCTCTCGATATATATATTTACTACACTTTTAGACTTTTTTTCGACCACTTTTATTATTTGAAAGGGAGACTGCACCCCTTTACTATCCGTTCCCCTCAAGGGATTGGTGAAGAACACTATTGAAGGGAGCAGGAACAATCCAAACTAAAACTCTGCCATGGACCCCTGGTGGTCTTTGTATCTTTGGACCCCTGGTGGCCAATGTATACAAATCTTAACGTATTCAGTCAGTTCAATGAACTATAGATGGCTGTGAATCCCTCGAAAACACACTATATATGCAAAAGTATGTGGACACCCCTTCAAATTAGTGGATTCGGCTAATTCAGCCACACCGTTGCGGACAGGTGTATAAAATTGAGAAAACAGCCATGCAATCTCCATAGACAAACATTGACAGTAGAATGCCCTTACTGAAGAGCTCAGTGACTTTCAACATGGCACCGTCATAGAATGCTACCTTTCCAACAAGTCAGTCCATCAAATCTCTGCCCTGCTAGAGCTGCCCCGGTCAACTGCAAGTGCACAAAAGCCTAAGATCACCATGCGCAATGCCAAATGTAGGCTGGAATGATGTATAGCTAGCCGCCATTGGAATCTGGAGCAAAGGAAAATCGTTCTCTGGCGTGATGAATCACGCTTTACCATCTGGCAGTCCGACGGACTAATATGGGTTTGGCAGATGCCAGGAGAACACTACCTGCCCGAATGCATTGTGCCATGTGTGAAGTTTGGTGGAGGAGTAATAATGGTTGTTTTTAATGGGGCTTTTTTGTGTGTTTTGGGCTAGGCTCCTTAGTTACACTGTTAAAGCAGCAAAGGGGGGACCAACTCCATATTAATGCCCATGATTTTGTAATGAGATGTTCAATGAGCAGGTGTCCACATACTTTTGGTAATGTAGTGTAGTTTGCATTAGGATCTAGCAAGTAAGAACCTGTGCCTAAATATATTTAGGTTTGACATTGTTCATAGTATTAGTGCCTTAATATAGAGGGGCATTCAAAGCACATCAGGATGATTTTTCTTTTAGTAGTTTGAGATTATTGGATTGGTCCTATCCAGCTTCTTCAAAATTATGTACTTTCATTTATTTCTGCTCTAATGTCAGCATGAGATCTAATTTTCCAGGTGGGCTGTAATATTGTATATCTGTAGATGCTTATTTGCTGAATTAGCTCATGGTAACGTTCTTTGCTTTGGGCCATAGCAGCAATATGCAACGTCTTATGACTACAATTCTCTGATCACCAGACTTGGTTGTACTCGTATCCTTTACAAATTGGTCATAGTGCTATATCAAAGCATTTTAGGCACTTAATGAACAGCCTCCACTGAAAAACTCGTGATTCAGTTCTCATATTTGAAAAAGAAAACACTGCGTAACCCTGCATAGTCTGCGTAACATCGCTGACATATTTCTGGTGTTGCATTGGGTAGTTACATAGATAGATAATGTGTTCTTTGTCACCAGAGGAACATAAAAGCATTACATATCAAAGGGAATATGTGGTTTAGAATATGTATATGATGGACTTAGCAGTTTAGTTATATACACAAATCCAATTTACATCCATATAGCACAAAGGGAATGTTCTTTACAAATTTCCTAGAAACTTGTCATGTTTTGTATACTTGGGCATTTTAAAGGTAAAACTTTGCATACATTTTACATAAACTCAGCCAAAAAAGAAAAGTCCCTTTTTCAGGACCTTGTCTTTCAAAATCATTCGTAAAAATCCAAATAACGTCACAGATCTTCATTGTAAAGGGTTTAAACACTGTTTCCCATGCTTGTTCAATGAACCATAAACAATTAATGAACATGCACCTGTGGAACGGTCGTTAAGACACGAACAGCTTACAGATGGTAGGCAATTAAGGTCACAGTTATGAAAACTTAGGACACTAAAGAGGCCTTTCTACTGACTCTGAAAAACACCAAAAGAAAGATGCCCAGGGTCCCTGCTCATCTGCATGAACGGGCCTTAGGCATGATGCAAGGAGGCATGAGGACTGCAGATGTGTCCAGGGAAATATATTGCAATGTTCGTACTGTGAGATGCCTAAGACAGCGCTACAGGGAGACAGGACGGACAGCTGATCGTCCTTGCAGTGGCATACCACATGTAACAACACCTGCACAGGATCTGTACATCCGAACATAACACCTGCGTGACAGGTACAGGATGGCAACAACAACTGCCCGAGTTACACCAGGAACACACAATCCCTCCATCAGTGCCCAGACTGTCCAAAATAGGCTGAGAGAGGCTGGACCGAGGGCTTGTAGGCCTGTTGTAAGGCAGGTCCTCGCCAGACATCACCGGCAACAACGTCGCCTATGGGCACCAACCGACTGTTGCTGGACCAGACATGACTGGCAAAAAGTGCTCTTCACTGACGAGTAGCGGTTGTCTCACCAGGGGTGATGGTCGGATTCGCGTTTATTGTCGAAGGAATGAGCGTCGAGGCCTGTACTCTGGAGCAGGATCGATTTGGAGGTGGAGGGTCCGTCATAGTCTGGGGTGGTGTGTCACAGCATCATCAGACTGAGTTTGTTGTCATTACAAGCAATCTCAACGCTGTGCGTTACAGGGAAGACATCCTCCTCCCTCATGTGGTACACTTCCTGCAGGCTCATCCTGACATGACCCTCCAGCATGACAATGCCACCAGCCATACTGCTCGTTCTGTGCGTGATTCCCTGCAAGACAGGAATGTTAGTGTTCTGCCATGGCCAGCGAAGAGCCCGGATCTCAATCCCATTGAGCACGTCTGGGACCTGTTGGATCGGAGGGTGAGGGCTAGGGCCATTCTCCCCAGAAATGCCCGGGAACTTGCAGGTAGGTGTGTAGTGTGTTGTATTGAATTTGCCCCAAACATAACACTTTCTATTCAGGACAAAAATATAATTGCTTTGCCACATTTTCTTGCAGTATTACTTTAGTGCCTTGTTGCAAACAGGATGCATGTTTTGGAATACTTTTATTCTGTACAGGTTTCCTTCTTTTCCCTCTGTCAATTAGGTTAGTATTGTGGAGTAGCTACAATGTTGTTGATCCATCCACAGTTTTCTCCTATCAAAGCCATTCAACTCTATAACTGTTATAAAGTAACCATTGGCCTCATGGTGAAATCTCTGAGCGGTTTCCTTTCTCTCCACCAACTGAGTTAGGAAGGATGCCTGTATCTTTGTAGTGACTGGATGTATTGATACACCCTCCAAAGTGTAATAAATACCATCACCTTGCTCAAAGGGATATTCATTGTCTGCTTTTTTATATTTTTTACCCATTTACCAATAGGTACCCTTCTTTGCGAGGCATTGGAAAACCTCCCTGGTCTTTGTGGTTGAATGTGTGTTTGACATTCACTGCTCGACAGAGGTACCTTACAGATAATTGTATGGCTGGGGTACAGGGACGGGGTAGTCAAAAATCATGTTAAACACTATTATTGCACACAGTAAGTCCATGCAAGTTATTATGTGACCTTATAATCACATGTCTACCCCTGAATGTAGGCTTGCTATAACAAAGGGGTTAAATACTTATTGACTCAAGACATTTCAGCTTTACATTTTTTTACAATTTGTAAAAATGTCTAAAAACATAATTCCACTTTCACATTATGGGTTATTGTGACTAGGTCAGTGGGGGAAAAATCTCAATTTAATCAAGTTAAGTGATAAGTTAAGGGGTGTGAATACTTTCTGAAGGCACTGTAACATTACACATATTACTTTGATTATAACTCATCTGTCAAACAGTCTTTTTCTTTGTCATGTCTTTGTTTGCTGTTCCTTTCCATACGGAAGTGCATAGAATTAGGAATTACAATAAGTCATTTAAAAGGATCTCAATGCTGCAGTGTTTGATCTGATGCATTCTGGGATTTTATTTATTTATTTATTTCGGACATGAAAAAACATTAAGATAATTATTAATTACTATAAACAACCCACAACATGGGTTGTTTGTAATTATTTAAAATCATTTTTTTCAACCTTATGCTACATGGTATTGGTAAAAGGGTTGCAAAGTGAGGGTATATTACTGGAAACTTTCGAAGTTTGCCAGGAAACTACCAGAATTTTGGTAACGTTCAAATTTTGGGGGGGACTTTAGATTATCATATAAAATAAACAAATACAATAGTTTTTAAATACAAAATTTAATGACAAAGCTGTAAAACATTATCCTAAATATAAACAATAAACTTGAATACCATTGGTGTTTAATATGAGGGTTTTAGTATGAAATATCTTCTTTTTTTTCTTTTTTTTTACACACTTTTATTTATTTTACTATGTCAATATGTCTTGTTGCAAATGTTTTGGCCCTAAACTGGTGGCAGTTTTGAAAAAAAGTCAATAGTCGGAAGAGTTGCAGAGTTAATTGAAAATAATGCCATTGTTGATTCTATGCTTTTTCAATTAATTAGGCTATTTTCTCTTTATCCATATCGTCTATCCACTAGAAACTCATGGACATTGTGGACACATATGTAATTAATACTATATATGAAAGTTATTCAGGTATAAATTACCAAAGATACAATAGATTGCCATAGATTACATGTTAATTACCAAAGATTCTTGTAACTTTTTGTAAATTACCGGTAGCTTTGAAGCTCTAATGATGTCAAAATAAATATTTATATTGTGATGTGTAGAATAATTAACCCATTTGAATTTCATTAAATTCAATTCTACTTCATTTAATTGAAATTCAATTGAAATTCAAGAATTTAATTGGAATTTAAGAGTAATTCGCAACTCAATTCAGAATTGACCCCCAAACCTGTTCGTTATAAGACAGATTGTCATTCTCATTTCTGTCCTGGTCTCTGACATATTTTATAGTGAGGCGACTGCTAAGGTACCTAAATTGGACCATTTGACAAACAAAATGCAGAACTACTATACCCACCAAATAATTATATGCCGGTCCATAAAACATACTATGAAAATTATTTGTTTTATGCTCCTCCTTCTCCTCATTGTGTTTGTCTTGCATTTCCATATGGTATCTTGCAAAGTAATGTGGTGTGGTTAGACAGAGGTCTCACTGCAGACCTTTACCACCACACCAAAAGGAATGCAGGAAGCGTCTCTCCAGTTCACTTGAAAAAGGGAAGAGGGACTATTATTTTGTATAATACAGAAGAAATTTAAAAAAGGTGTATGCTTTTCATTGGGGCGTACAGTTTTGTATTCAATTTTGGTATAGGCTAAATAAAAATTACAGTTCACACTTAAAGGCCCACACAGACTACGATTTTAGACGTCTTAAGCCACGATTTTGCCGTCCCAGATAAAATTTCCACGTCGTGGGCGAATTCTTAGGTCGTATACGATTGTCGGAAGTCTTGGCTCGGTCAGTGTGACAGGGTCTAGGTCTGACGAGTACCACTACGTGTGGTCGTAGGCTCTGACAAACTTCTATTTATCCTTTATCGTGTAGTGTGGCTGGTGTTACGAGCTTATCCCAGTGACTGACCAATAGGAACATGGCCGGCAATGACGACATGCTGGTTTCTGGAGACAAAACACCGCCAACATCACAGCAACAGCATGTTGTTGTTCTTTCGATGCCATGCTTGATATGTCCAGTTGATGTAGCCTTGCAAGTCAAAAGCAGAATGTGCCGATGTAACAGTTTTGCTTCCATCCTTCTCCTTGCCCCAACCTGGGTTTGAACCAGGGACCCTCTGCACACATCAACAACTGCCTCCCACGAAGCATTGTTACTTATCGCTCCACAAAAGCTGGAACCCTTGCAGAGCAAGGGTAACAACTACTTCAAGGTCTCAGAGCAATGATGTCAGCGCACACAGCTAACTAGCTAGCCATTTCACACCAGTTACACTCACCCCCCTTTGACCTCCTTCTCCGCAGCAACCCCAGCAGCTGGGCAGAGCCCAACTGAGTGATCCTGGGCAACAGCATCAATGTAACAGTGTTACTTCTATCCCTATCTTTGTCCAACCTGGGCTCAAACCAGGGACCCTCTGAACACATCAACAACTGCCTCCCACGAAGCCTCTTGATCGTTACCTATCGCTCCACAAAAGTCATAGCCTTTGCAGAGCAAGGGAAACAACTACTTCAAGGGCTCAGAGTGAGTGACACCCCCGAATGAAATGATACTAGCGCGCACAGCTAACTAGCTAGCCATTTCACACCAGTTACACAGACAGAATTGAAGCAAATCGTAAACAATCAAGATTTTAATTTGCGGGCTTCCCGAGTGGTGCAGCAGTGTAAGCCACTGCATCGAGGAGTCACTACAGTCCTGGGTTCGATCCCAGGCTGTGTCACAGCCGGCCATGACCGGAAGACCCATGAGGCGGCGCAAAATTGGCCCAGCCAATTATAGGAGAGGGTTTGGCCAGGAGAGGGTTTGGTCAGCCGGGATTTCCTTGTCCCATCGCGCTCTAGCAACTCCTTGTGCCGGGCTGGGCGCCTGCAAAATGACTTCGATTGCCAGTTGGATGGAGTTTGACAAATTGGTGGGAATGGCTTCTGGGTTAAGCAAGCAGTGTGTCAAGAAGCAGTGCGGCTTGGCAGGATCGTGTTTCAGGGGACGCATAACTCTTGACCTTCACCTCTCCCGAGTTCGTACAGGAGTTGCAGCGATGGGACAACTACCAATTGGATATCATATTTAAAATATATATATATATATATATATATATATATATGTATATGTTCATTTGGTCATACCAGTGTGTCATGTAATAATTGTTAATAATCTGATGAACAGTGTGGGAAGGCCTTGAGAAACCATATCTTTCAATGACGCAACTTGAAATAAGTGGCATTTAAAGGAATTGCAACAGCACTAGGATGCATTCATAACAAATCTCCCCCTCCCTGCATCCTATTTCCATATAACATTTGGAGACTCGCTGAGCCTTTTACCTTCGGTTTAGGTCCACCAGCTTCAAACAGCTGTAAAAAATATATTTTTGTTATTAAAAATATATTTCATAGCGATTTAGATTGTACAATGATTCTCTACACTATTCAGTGATTGTTTTCTCACATAAAGCATGTAGAATTTAAGCAACCAGGAAATTACGATATCTACATTGGCCACTTGACCCCATTTACATTAAATAACACAGCCACAAAGTCAAAACATAATAATATAATGGCGCTGGAGGGAATAGCAGCCGTTTTATGGGTTGCTGACCAATTGTGCTATTTTGTGTTTTTTTTCTCGCTATTTTGTGTTTTTTTTGCGCTGATCTTAACTGTTCTTGTACATAATGTTTCCTCCATCATTCCTATAACTGAAAATAACTTCTGGACATCAGAACAGTGATCACTAATCTCAATTTGGATGAGGATTTCTACTTCAATGAGTCTGAGTCGATTGACATTCTGCTCATCCTGGACCAGGCCCAAATCCGCAACACTTGAAGAAGAAAGAGGCAGTGTTATAGAGGGTGCAGAATAACTGACGAAACTAAGTCGGCGAGTTGATAACGCACATCTACCACCCTTGGTTCTATTGGCGAACGTGCAATCACTTGAGAATAAAATGGACGAGCTCCATTCATGACTATCCTATCAACTAGATCTGAAGAACTGTATATATCCTATGTTTCTCTGAGCCGTGGCTGAACAAGGACATGGAAAATATAAATCTAGCTTTTTTTCTATACATCGGCAGGACAGCATGGCAGCATCAGGCAAAGTTAGGGGTGTGTTGTGTGTCTCTATGTTAATAACAACATCTGGTGCACAATCTCTAATATTAAGGATGTCTCTAGGTTCTGCTCACCTGAGTTACAATACCTCATGATAAACTGTAGACAATACTATTTACCAAGAGAGTTTTCATCTGTATTTTTCGTAGCTGTTTACTTACCACCACAAACCGATGCTGGCACTAAAACCAAACACAACAGGCAAAAAACTCTAAATCACCTTTATTCCATAGACAGAGACGCATACAAAGCTCTCCCTTGCCCTCCATTTGGCAAATTTGACCATAACTCTATCCTCCTGATTCCTGGTTACAAGAAAAACTTGGAAGTACCCTACTCAATATGGAAGTGGTTTGATGAAGCGGATGCTAAATTACAGGACCGTTTTGCAAGCACAGACTGAAATATATTCAGTGATTCTTCCAATGGCATTGAGGAGTTTACCACATCAGTCACCGGCTTCATTAATAAGTGCATCGACGAATTCATCCCCACAGTTACCGTACATACATATCCCAACCAGAAGCCATGGATTACAAGGAAAATCTGCACTAAAAACTGGAGCTGCCGCATTCAAGGATCAGGACACTAATCCGGACGCTTATAAGAACTCCCGCTATGCCCTCCGACGAGCCATCAAACAGGCAAAGCGTTCATACAGAACTAAGATCAAATCCTACTACACCGGCTCTGATACTCGTCAGATGTGGCAGGTCTTGCAAACGATCACGGAATACAAAGGGAAAACCAGCCATGAACTGCCCATTGACGCAAGCCTACCAGATGAGCCAAATGTGTACTATGGTTGCTTCGAGGCAAGCAATGCTGAACCATGCATGAGAGCACCAGCTGTTCCGGATGACTGTGTGATCACGATCTCCACAGCCGATGTGAGTAACACCTTTAAACAGATTAACATTCACAAGGCCGCAGGGCCAGACAGATTGCCAGGACGCGTACTTTGAGCATGCGCTGACCAGTCTTCACTGACATGTTCAATCATGTTCAACCACCATAGTTCCTGTGCCCAAGAACGCTAAGGTAACCTGTCTAAATTACTATCGCCATGTACTGTAGCACTCACATCTGTAGCCATGAAATGCTTTGAAAGGCTGGTCATGGCTCACATCAACACCATCTTCCCAGACACCCTGGACCCACTCCAATTAGCAAACCACCCAAACAGATCCACAGATGATGCAATCTCTATTACACTCCACACTGCCCTTTCCCACCTGGATAAAAGGAATACCTATGTGAGAATGATGTTCATTGACTAAAGCTCAGCGCTCAACACCATAGTGCCCTCCAAGCGCATCAATAATCTAAGGACCCAGGGACTGAACACCCCCGCAGGTTGAGAGCTTCAAGTTCCACGTTATCGATATCACTAAGGACTACAGTGCCTTCAAAAAGTATTCACACCCCTTAACTTTTCCACATTTTGTTGTGTTACAGCCTCAATTTAAAATTGCTGAAATGTCTGGGCCTCCCAAGTGGCGCAGCGGTCAAAGTCTAGAGGCGTCACTACAGAGCCGGCGCACAATTGGCAGGTTAGGGGAGGGTTTAGTCGGGGTGCTTTACTTGGATCATCACGCTCTAGCGTCTCCTTGTGGCGGCCGGGCGCCTGTAGGCTGACCTCAGTCGTCAGTTGAACGGTGTTTCCTCTGACACATTGGTGTTGGCTGGCTTCCGGGTTAAGTGGGCAGGTGTTAAGGAGGACGCATGACATGACCTTCGTCTCCCGAGCCCGTTGGGGAGTTGCAGCAATGAGACAAGATCGAAATTGGGGAGAAAAAGTGGGTAAAATGTATATTAAAAAAAATGTAAATACTGAAATGTCAATAAGTTGGGTAAAATATATATATTTAAAAAAATTAATACTGAAAAGTCTATACGTTTTCAACTCCTTTGTCATGGCAAGCCTAAATAAATTCAGGAATAAAAATGTGCTTAACAAATCACATAATAAGTTGCATGGACTCATTCTGTGTTCAATAATAGTGGTTAACATTATTTTTTTTGTGACTACCCATATCTGTACCCCACACATACAATTGTCTATTTCAAGCACAGATTCAACCATAAAGACCAGGGAGGTTTTTCAATGCCTTGCAAAGAAGGACACAAATTGGTAAAATAAAATGTTGATGCTGAATATCCCTTTGAGCATGGTGAAGTTATTAATTAGACTTTGGATGGTTTATCAATACACCCAGTCACTACAAAGATACAGGCATCCTTCTTAACTCAGTTGCCGCAGAGGAACGAAACTGCTCAGATATTTCACCATGAGGCCAATGGTGATTTCAAAACAGTTACAGCGTTGAATGGTTGTGAAATGAGAAAACTGAGGATGGATCAACAACATAGTAGTTACTCTTCAATACTCACCTAAATGACAGAGTGAAAGGAAGGAAGCATGTACAGAATACAAATACTCCAAAACATTTATCCTATTTGCAACAAGGCACTTAAGTAATACTGCAAAAAATGTATATAAAGCGTTATGTTTGGGGCACATTCGACACAACACATCCCTGAGTACCACTCATATTTTCAAGCATGTTTATGACTGCATAATGTTATGGGTATGCTTGTCATCAGCAAGGACTAGGGAGTTTTTTTTATATAAAAAGAAACAGAATACACCAAATCACAGTGGTGCATTTGAAATTAGAAAATGCTCTGTTATTAAAATAAATGTTTTGTTCCATGTAATCCAACAATGTGTACACCACCATCTTGTCTACTTCAAATCTTCTCTCATTGATCGAGAAAGGTATTTCATCATAACATGGGGCACTATGGGGTAGACCCACCTGTCTTAATCAATGAGAGAAGAAATAGACAATAGACAAGATGGCGGCGTACACATTGTTGGATTACTTCATGGAGCAAAAAAAAAAAACATCTTAATAACAGATTAATTTATAAATTCAAACGCACCACCTGAAACTGGACACAGACATTTTAGAAAACACATGTCTGGCAGAATCGAGAACGAAGATAGTATCGCCAAGGTAAGATGGGTCGAAAAGGTTCTGTAACTAACCTCTAACTCCCACTAATGGATACCAAACATATTTGGTTAAATCATGTTATCTGGTTCAACAATCAAAAGCTAAAGTTCCTTGTGACATGTGTACACACCTCTCTATAGATCTTACAGGTCTGCCATCTGATTGTGACACAATGTAGCAAAAAGCAACTGTGCAATGGACCATATAGGCAGGGTCGGTTCCAGGCATAAGCGTTTGCCTGGTCATGGATCCCTCTGACATTTTCATTGTGCACACCTGTCCCCTATTCCCACTGATTACTATTTGTAAATACAGTTGAAGTCGGACGTTTACATACACCTTAGCCAAATACATTTAAACTCAGTTTTTCACAATTCCTGACATTTAATCCTCGTAAACATTCCCTGCCTTAGGTAAAATAGGATCACCACTTTATTTTAAAAACATGAAATGTCAGAATAATAGTAGAGAGAATGATTTATTTCAGCTTTTATTTATTTCATCACATTCCTAGTGGGTGAGAAGTTTATATACACTAAATTAGAAATTGGTAGCATTGCCTTTCAATTGTTTAACTTGGGTCAAATGTTTTGGGAAGCCTTCCACAAGCTTACCACAATAAGTTCTGTGAATTTTGGCCCATTCCTCCTGACAGAGCTGGTGTAACTGAGTCAGGTTTGTAGGTCTCGTACCGTGGGTTAATCATTGTGGAGGTGTATTATTTATTTGAGGTACTCCTCGCTGTTTTGTTTTGGGTTTATACCCTGTGTTTTGTTACGTGTTTGTTTGGTCTTCGTCCCCATGCCTTTACACGGCACGCCGTAATTTGGGCTTAATAAAATACCTTATTACGCATTCCTGTGCCTGTCTCCCGAATCATTCATACCAATGTGACATGCTTAAACAGCGAAATTGGAAATCAGCCTTGTTTGCATAGCGATGATGAAAATAATGGAATTTAGGCTTTAATGACATCCAACATTAGGTCATCACACCGTTCATATAGCAACAGACGCTAATAATTTATTGAATCCCACTGTGATGTAGAAGGGGACACTATTTGGCATGGGGACATTATTTGCCCCCCCAAAAATGTAATCTCTCTATACTGTACATACATTACCAGTCAGAAGTTTGGACATGCATACTCATTCCAGGATTTTTCTATATTTGTACTATTTTCTACATTGTAGAATAATAGTGAAGACATCAAAACTATGAAATAACACAAATGGAATCATGTAGTAACCAAAAAAAAAAAAAAAAGTGTTAGGAACATTTGGGCAGTCATGATAAAATATTTTGAAAAGAAATACAATGATTCATTGGATCAGTCTAAAACGTTGCACATACAGTGCTGCCATCTAATGGACAACATCGAAATTGCACCTGGGCTGGAATAATACATTATGGCCTTTCTTTTGCATTTCAAAGATGATGGTACAAAAAATACAAGAAAACTGTTGTTTTTTGTATTATCCTTTACCAGATCTCCTACATTAATGTTATATTCTCCTACATTCTGTTCACATTTCCACAAACTTCAAAGTGTTTTCTTTCAAATTGTAACAATAATATGCATATAATTGCTTCAGGGCCTAAGCCACAGGCAGTTAGATTTGGATATGTCATTTTAGGCGAAAATTGAAAAAAAGGGGTGGATTCTTTTAAACAAATCAAAATATATTTTATATTTGAGATTTTTGAAAGCAGTCACCCTTTGCCTTTGATGACAGCTTTGCACACTCTTGGCATTCTCTCAACCAGCTTCATGAGGTAGTCATCTGGAATGCATTTCAATTAACAGGTGTGCCTTGTTAAAAGTTCATTTGTGGAACTTCTTCACTTCTTAATGTGTTTGAGTCAATCAGTTGTGTTGTAACAAGGTATGGGGTGGTATACAGAAGATAGCCCTATTTGGTAAAAGACCAAGTCCACATCATGGTAAGAACAGCTCAAATTAGCAAAGAGAAACGACAGCCCATAACTACTTTAATACATAAAGGTCAGTCGATCCAGAACATTTCAAGAACTTTGAAAGTTTCATCAAGTGCAATTGCAAAAACCATCAAGCAATATAATGAAACTGGCTCTCATGAGGACCACCATAGAAAAGGAAGACCCAGAGTTACCTCTGTTGGAGAGGAGTGAACTGCACCTCAGAAATTGCAGCCCAAACAAATGCTTCACAGAGTTCAAGTCACAAACACATCTCAACATCAACTGTTCAGAGGAGACTGCGTGAATCAGGCCTTCATGGTTGAATTGCTGCAAAGAAACCACTACTAAAGGACACCAATAATAAAAAGAGACTTGCTTGGGCCAAGAAACACGAGCAATGGACATTAGACTGTTGGAAATCTGCCCTTTGGTCTGATGAGTTAAAATGTGAGATTTTAGGTTCCAACCGCCATGTTTTAGTGAAACGCAGAGTAGGTGATCTGCGCATGCATGGCTCCCACCATGAAGCATGGAGGAGGAGGTGTGATGGTGCTTTGCTGGTGACACTGTCAGTGATTTATTCAGGTATGCAGGTAAGACCCAGAACTTAAGTATAACAATGGTTTAATAGTCCAACAGGGGCAGGCACTAGACAGGTCAAATCAGGCAGGGGTCAGTAAACCAGAGGTGGGGGAATGGTACTGGATGGCAGACAGGCTCAGAGTAGGCAGAGGTCATTAATCCAGATGTGGGGCAAAGGTGCAGGCAGGCTCAGGGGCAGGTAGGCAGGTTCAGAGTCAGAACAGGCAAGAGTCAAAAAAAGAGAGACTGGGAAAAGCAGGTGCTGAGACAAAAAACTCTGGTTGACATGACAAACTGGCAAGAGACAATGGTATAAATACACAGGGAATAATGGGGAAGATGGGCGACACCTGGAGGAGGGTAGAGACAATCACAAAGACAGGTGAAACAGATCAGGGTGTGACAAGTAGTTAGTCTAGCCAGCCATCTAAACTTGTATTAATCATGGGCATGGACAAATCCCGACCTGGGATGCAGGGTCCCTTACCTCCAGGGGGCCAACATTGGCTGTATTAGTCATTTTCACTCAGATATCATATTAAATCAAATCAAATGTTACTTGTCACATGCGCCGGATACAACACGTGTAGAGCTTACAGTGAAATGTTTACTTTCAAGTCCTTAACCAACAATGCAGTTTTAAGAAAAAGTATATAGTTTTGTCTACAGTTTATCATGGGATGATTTTTAAAAATGTAACCAGGCAAGTCAGTTCAGAACAAATTCTTATTTACAATGACGGCCTTCCCGGGCCACGCTGGGCCAATTGTGCGCCACGCTATGGGACTCCCAATCACGGCTGCATGTGATACAGTCTGGATTCGAACCAGGGACTGTAGTGACATGCAATGCCTTAGACCGCTGCACCACTCGGGAGATACTCTACCTCAGGCAAGCAAAACCTAGAGACTTCCTTAGATATCATGCACCAGCTGTTGTTTACAAATATACATAGACCCCCACCCTTTGTCTTACCAGAGGCTGCTGTTCGATTCTGCCGATACAGTGAATAACCCACCAGCTGTATGTTATTCATGTCTTCGTTCAGCCATGACTCGGTGAAACATAAGATATTACAGTTTTTAATGTCCCGTAGGTAGGATATACGTGCTTTTAGTTCATCCAATTTATTGTCCAGCGGTTGCACATTGGCCAATAGGACCGATGGCAAAGGCAGATTAGCCACTCGTCAGCGGATCCTCACAAGGCACCCTGATCTCCATCTATGATACCTCTTCTGTCTCTTTCTCCTTTCTCCTCCTTAAGTCATTCCAAAATGGGTATGATTGCAGGAAATTAGCTGTAACTCAAATTGTTATCTCCTCCCCATGGTAAAATGTGTACAATTGCAGAAAACTTGCTTTAAAATTGCAAAATGTTCTATATGCCCATGGCAAAATTTGTAGAATTGCAGGAAATTAAAAACATATTTCTACGAGCCCCCAAAAGGCTAGATACAGAGGTCCTCAAATCATGAAAGATGTTGCTTTACTGCAGCAATGTTCTACAGACACTCACCCTGTCTATTCATTCCTCAATTTATCTCACAATATAGTTTCGAGAAGAATATTACACAAATCACATAAGTACTATAATCCAAAGCGTTGCAAACCCGTGAGGACATGTTTTAAAATTATTTTGCCCCTTTAAGTATATAGTGCCAGTGAGCACATTGTGCGGAGGGATCTGATACTGACTACGCTCAGGCGCTGCATGATTACATTGGCTTTCTTTCCTGCTCGAGCCAAGACGTGTGTTAACGTTGAAGTGGGGTTAGCTATAGTTGGAGACACTAAATTGACCCGTAAGCAGTGCAACATTGGCTGTGAAGGTCTTGTCCTAGAAACGACATATTT
This sequence comes from Oncorhynchus clarkii lewisi, assembly GCF_045791955.1. Classification (NCBI taxonomy): domain Eukaryota; kingdom Metazoa; phylum Chordata; class Actinopteri; order Salmoniformes; family Salmonidae; genus Oncorhynchus; species Oncorhynchus clarkii. The sequence goes on along the minus strand of NC_092174.1, from coordinate 9,188,241 downwards.
GAGTGAATAGGAAGCTGTATATTTTTAACAAATTCAAAAATGTCTTGGCAAAGCTACGTGGATAACCTGATGGCCGACGGCAGCTGTCAGGATTCCGCCATTGTTGGGTATACGGACGCCAAATACGTTTGGGCAGCACATGCCGGTGGTACTTTTAGCAACATAACGGTAAGAAATGAAAGGGAAACCAATTTTTATAAATAAATAATGAATGAATGAATGCCACTAGTGGATATTTGTCAATCAGAATGAATGCTGCCTGGGATAATCACAACCTCGCCGGACCTAGCAAAGAATGCGCTTGCTACCTAATGTTAGCCAGTTAACTAGTACAGTAGCTAGCTACGGTTAGCTAGCTTCACCGCATATCCCCTTTTGGCCAGCAAAGTCGATAAGTCAGCAAGCTTGTTTGCTATTGCTAACGTCAAATTGGTACACTGTGATTTGTTGGCCAATAATATTGAACTGATGTGAATATAACCAAACAACTACTCGAATGCCAATTATGCAATATTTGCTGGCTGCTATCAATGTTAGGTAGCGTTATGTACTAGCAGTCTGCTTGCCGACGTTAGACAATGAATGAGTGTCGTTGTCTGAAGCTAGCTAACGTCAGAGCCATATATTCGACCCACTAACGTTACTAGGCTAGCTTAGCCAATAGCCAACTATCGTTAGTTGGCTAGGTAAGTAAATTAAGACTTGTCTTGCCAACGTTAGCTAACGTTAGTATACACGAATAAACAGTTGAGGCCGCTAGCTAACGTTAGTTGCTTACTGCTAGTAGTAAAGTTATTTGGCTAATAGCCAAGTTGGCTACCTAATGTTTCGAAATGGAGACGCTAGCCAATATTTGTGCATACATTTCGACTTTTTATCATATCTAACTGTCTGGATAAGTAAATGTAATTGGTAGCTAGTTATTTTCTTAGCTAACTAGCTGAAAGAATGCTTAAACGGTTTGCTCAAATCAGGACCAAGATGGCTGCTCCCCATGTCATCCACAATGGGTAAACTTGCTAACTACCTAGATAAATTTGCAACCAGTTATTGCATTTTGACATCAGATTAGCTAAATGCTGTACTACTTGAACATTATTCCCCAGGTGTAATCAAACCAACTGGTAATTCGTCATGTGTTAAAAACAGAGGCTCCCTAGAGCAAGAAGGGGAGGACCATCAGTGAATTTCAAAGAGTAAAACATATAAAGTTAAAACTATACAAAATATATTCACGTCACCAAATAATTAAAACACTGTTTTGCAATGAATGTCTACAGTAGCCTCAACAGCGCTCTGTAGGGTAGCACCATGGTGTAGCTGGAGGACAGCTAGCTTCTGTCCTCTGGTTACATTGACTTCAATACAAAACCTAGGAGGCTCATGGTTCTTACCCCTTTAATAGAAATACACAGTAATTATGACCACTTCCGTAGGACGTCCTCCAACCAGTCAACGCTCTTGTAGCATGAACTGACATGTTGTCTACCCAATCAAAGGATCAGATAATGAATCTAGCTACACGTAGCACTGCACAGTGCATAACATGTGGTGAGTAGTTGACTCAGAGAGAGAAAGATAATAGTTGAACAGTTTTGAACCAATTAATATCTTACATGAAGGAGAAGCAAGAGAGCAATATTTTGCTATGAAAGTGATCTTTATTTACATGTGATCAGGGGTGTAGTCATTCTGGTGGTGGGGGGGGGGGGGGTCTTAAATGGTAGCAAATGGAGATAAATATTCTGAAATTTGCCCGACAGAAACTCGTTTGCAGTTGTTGGACTGATTACACCCTGGATTAGCTAGACGCAGGCAAGAGTGCAAGGCGGATATTGAATGTGTCACTGTCTGTCACGTCAAATTTTTCTTTCAACCTGTGTTCAGCTTCGTTGTAAATGTTGATGTAACATTGAACTGAATGACTAGAATATGACTGAGAGCCATGAAATATGGACATGCTCGTGAAGAAAAACAAATCTTCCTCCCTCGTCTTAAACGTCACTGACCACCACTGGTTCAAAAGTAACATTCATACTCCCCTTCAAACTGTATAAATTAACAATCAATTTTGTCAAACATGAATACACCTGTGATTACTACAGCTGTGTGTTATGAAAGGACCAGGGTGGTGTAAAAAAAGCTAATGGGTGGTTTTATTAATAAGTGGTACCACAACCACCAATAAAATCAAGATTTGACTAAGACAGGTTGAGGTTTGCAGTTTTCTTAAATTAATAAAAGATCACCTGTGCATTAGAATACTTCTTGTGCTCTTTTTCGGGAGATACCGTCGCCCTTTAAAATATGACTTAAACCCAGATGAGCACCCCATTCCATAGAAGCTTTTAGTGGCCCATGTCATTTCTAAAGGTAACATGTCTGCATGAACTTTCTGTGTACTACCACTGTTTTTCAGCCTCAAGAAATTGATGTCCTCATTGGAAAGGACAGGACTAGCTTCTTCACCAACGGCATGGCCTTGGGTTCAAAGAAGTGCTCGGTCATCAGAGACAGCCTCCATAGTGAAGGGGACTGGACAATGGACATCAGGACAAAGAGTCAAGGAGGAGAGCCAACGTACAACATTACTGTAGGCAAAGCTGGCAAAGGTAAAGGGTGACCACTTTTTATAGTGGTAAACAAAGTCAGGTATTGCAACATTCTAGGATGTATCTGTGGCTATAACATACTCAAGTGTTGTCCTTAATCAAAGCAAGCATCTTGCAGATTGTTGGTGGTTATTTATTCTCTAATGCTCTCTGTTCTCATATTAGTATATGTAGTTTAAAAAATAAATAAAAAAGCAGAATATATTGTTAGTCTGAGCATGAAATATTGCAGAGGGAAGTGTGTATTTGTTCCATCAATTTAGACAAGGGGTACAATTTAAGGTATGACATTGTAAGCCACAGCAGACAGAAATTGGAGAACTGTTAAATTCTCACTGGTCGGCAAGATGTCCATTGTCGCAAAGTTCATGTTACTTCCTTGGATCCATACTTTGTTTGAGAAATGCTAATGGTGCATTAGGCTTCATTCTATTTAGTGTGTTGAGGTTCAGAAATGACATGAGAAAAGAAACAAGAAGCCCAGGTTTACCTACTAAGTCAATTTGCCTTTGTGGTCCTTGAGGCTTGCGCACATCGCACAGAATGTTGATCTAGAGTTCGTATGCCGATCGTTCAATGTGCTGTAGATTTCTGGCTCCTGACATTTTTCACAGATGCTACATGTGAAATCAGTGTGTACTCGGGCTCACAAATTACTTTGAGGCGCTAAGTGCTCTTGGTCAGCTAACTCTATTGGTGTGTCTGAGCCCTTTACTCTGATCGTCTGTCATCACCTGAGTCTAATCAACAACTCTGAGGGTCTTTACCTTTGATTATTTTCTTAAGCTGCTCCTTAACTATTGGGTGGTTGTCAACCTAACTAACATTTTAGCTGCATGCTTTGGGTAGTCTGTTTAATGCCTATATTATTCCTAGCCATCTTGTCACTCTGGACAGTAGCCTACAATGTCTCTTCACATGTTGAAGACTTGATTGCAAGCAGTATGGGTTTATAGCCGGCTTAATTTTGGATAAACTAGCAGTCCATTGACTTCTGTTTTCAAGTCAGTCTGTCACGTTTTGAAATGCTACATGAGTTAATAATATTCTGGCTCAAATGTTTTTGGGCAAGGCGGATGAAGAGAAATGGTAGGTGACTGTCCAATCACCCTGTGAAACTTTGCCTCTAACATCATTAATAATCCTGACTCGGGTGCCAGTAAAGAAGTGGCTCTAAAAACACCACACACATCCCTCACATTACTCTTCAGATGGAAGGTTGTGTGTGTGTGGTAAACCAGGTGGTCTGTAGTGGTTATGATGACCCTGATAAAAGTAGCCTAATAAACCAGAGATTATACGAGCCTGGCCTGTATACACTCCTATGGGGCAGAAATCTTTTTGACTTGCCTTTTTTAGAGTCAATTTGGCTTTTACCTTGTGTCTGTACAGTTGACCAGTTTCTAAAAACATTTGTCCTCCACATTTGCAAGTGTGCATTGAACTTGTATTCAGTGAACTTGTGAAGGATAGATTTTTCTCTGGAGTTACTGTGTCTACTTGGTTTAATGTAAAGCTTTAGAGCTTATAGTCTATACTTTATTTGCTCCTACAAAAAGGATAAATCATACCATAATAGTTGGCTGTAGTATTGTAGGTGTTTTGACCACTGACAAAGGCTTTATGGGTATTTCCCTGCAAGCATGCTCTTCCCTGTAATACAAATGCAAAACAAGTAGCCATAACTTTATCTTCAGTTGTGCCAACTGTACACCTCCATTTTGTTACTAACCTTTCCTTCACGTGACTGCCTTTTCTTTAACCTCTTAATACTCTAAACTTTTCCCTTTTCCTTTCTTCTCTTTCAGTCTTGGTTCTTGTAATGGGCAAAGAAGGGGTCCACGGAGGCGGATTGAATAAGAAGGCATACTCAATGGCAAAATACTTGAGGGATTCGGGGTTCTAGTGTCACCAAGCTTGCTTAGTTAAAATTGAGGGACAAAAAGAAGAGAATAAATATTGCTTTTAAGATTTCTTCTGCAAACAGGCAAATGTCGTGGAAACTTTAATAGCAATGAAGAGTAATGGTCGTGGTGGGAACATCCTATGTCACTTTTATCCCCACTCTTAGTGGGGAAAAAGACTATTTTCAGTTTTGTTCATTTTTCTTTTTGTTTCCTTGTGTGCTCCAGCATTAGTTTTAGTCATGGGAAAGGAAGGGGTCCATGGCGGACAGCTCAACAAGCAAGCATTTACCATGGCTGAGCACCTGAGGAAGTCTGGATATTGAAGCAGCCTCTACCCATCATCTTTCTCACCTCCATTGTGTTGACAGTACTTTGAGAATTAGTTAGCAGACACATTGGTACTCTTCCCCAATTTCCATTTTTATGTATTTGTTTTATTTTTTGTTCATTCATGTTTTTTTTGTCCCTTTTCCTCACCATTCTTTCTCAGAGCATTAACACTATGTACCCTATTTCTGACACTAAAGTAAGAGCATGTTCATCAGAAATGGTTGAAATGTATATTTACCAAAAGAGAAATGTGCAAAGAAATTCATAAAAAATAATTAAATTGTGTACCAAATTTGGACTTGGCTTGTATAAACAAATACTTAGTAATTGGAAAATGACAGGAGGAAGCATACCTTAATTGGCTGCGTCATTCGATGGTGCAGACAGTTTCGCATAGGAAAATGTATTTTCAGAATTTTGACGCGATGACCGTCTGGTGTGGTCTCTTTCCTCAGCATGTCAGGGTTTGAAAGTTGCATGCATATCTTTTAGTCGCCTTTCCCAAACCTTTATATTCCATCCAGAAATGTTATTTTAATGCAGTCCTTCTTGCATTGTCATTTGATACATACATCATTAAGGTAAAGATTTCCTCCAGCATAGTCCTCTAAACATACTTTGAACCCCCTCAGCTGAGTCAGCCCACTATTTCGATTTTATTTTCTTTAGGTTGCATTATCTTCCATCAACTGCTTTTGCTGTTGTAACTTGAATGTGGTCTTACAAGTCATTGATGTGGTGTTGGAATATTGTTTGAAAGTAATGGCAGATAAGATCAGCATTGCTGAGTTAAAAAAATATATATATATTCCTCCCATGAACCTTCAATACGTCTTAAAGTCCTCATGGACATTCCATCTTTGCAATAGCTCAGGCACATATCTAGGATATGCCAGCTCCTGCAATTTTATTTCACGCTGCTGACATTGCGCAGTGTATCGTCCCTACAAACCATGTTTTGGCAAGTTATTTTCCATAGGACCAATTGTCTGTCAGGGTGATTTTCAGAATAGCTTCAAACCATTGTGAAAGATTGTTGCCCTCATTTTGTCAGTCATTAGACACTATACTTCAGATGGCTTTAAAACACTTACTGCTTCTTTAGATTACTTAGAAACAAATTGATTTACTGCTAATTTGTTAACGGGTGAAATTGCAGTCTCATTGGACAACTGGTAATGAGTGTATTCTTAGTGAATGACCGTAAACCCAAGCTCTGCTGGGCAAAACTCTTTGAATGAGTTGCCTTGTGCTCTACTCATCAAAGATGTATCAGCAACTGTCAGCACACTACTTAACAGTATATTAAAAACAACATTGAAAGTGTTTACACTAAATTGGTGGAAAATGGTGTTGGTTGGAATAAGAACACTAGTGAGTTGTCTTGTGAAAACTTTCAAAGAAAACTATCCTGTGCCATAACGTAGATCTGATCTGTTGCTACTGCGAGTTAGATTTTGAACTTCTGCCCCAGCAAGGACTATGGCTCTTTCCTCCTGTAAAGGCTTTGTGGAATATGTCCAGAACTACACATTTCACACTGATTAGTGATTTTTCTTTCCCCTATGCATTTGGATTCAGTCAGTTATTAAATTTGCATTTTGATACATGTTTGGGGGAAAATGCCATAAATTGATAAATCACCTTGTTTACAGACAGATCAAATAAAAGTTATTCCAACCAGAACTGTCAACCTGTGTTTGTGCTTTATTTCCTGATAAAGTTCTGTTTAGGTTTTAATCCATCTTTATGGTGAAAGTGCTCAAATAGAAATGTGGGGAAACAGGCAAGACACTTTACAATTTCTATGTTATTTACACAGGCAGCCAATTCTGATCTTATTACACTAATTGGTATTTTGACCAAAAGCTATTTTGACAATAATTGGACAGGCGTTCAGAATTGGGTTGCCTGTGTAAACAGCCTGAGAGGATTTCGTGTGAAAGCAATATTGCTTATGCCTTTCATGCATGCCTAATTCAGTCTTTCAACCAATCACCGATCTTTACACATCAGGTATTTTTCAGAGCTGAGGGGTATATTATGATTGAAGCTAAATCTACTCGTTTTAAAAAAAAAAATTAATAGCCAACTTCCGTTAGCTTCACATTCCAGCTCAGGGTTCATCTGCGCTACGATGGTGGATGTGTGAATTGCTTGTCCGCCTGCCGCTAAGTAGCAGGCTTGTAACTGCGCATGCATTTAGTACGTGTCAAGTCAAACGCTGAACTCTTCATTGAGGCAATGCTGAAACATCAATCAACAGGCGAGTCTGTGCCACATTTTTACTTTGTGCTGAGATCAAAAACGAAATAAAAGTTATCTTGCAAATTCTGCGGGCTATGGTATAAAATAGGCTTGTTGAGGTGCTGTCTTTATTGATTAACGTTAATGCCGTCTTTGGTGTGCTTGTCAATGCACGAACACCTTCCCCCTCAGTTGACCAAAGTTACCTTGATGGAAAATATTCTAAGCATGTACATCAAAGAAATACCACTAATTCATCATAGGTGCATATTATCAGTTGCTTTCACATGGATAGAAATATAGGTTGTAATGTAGATAAGACATGCCTCATGTAGAATAGGGACTTTTAGCTATATACAACAAATTTACCCTCCTGAATGTGACACAGGTCATTTGATTAGAGACACCTGTGAATGGGAGTTCTGAAGTCGGGTCGGTAATTATCTTCAGCCCACAAGTAACCTTATAGCTGTATAAACCCAGAATCTGGTGACAGTGACCACCTTTACATGCACACCAATGTCCTGTTATTATTCGGGATACTCAAGTATTCTGTTTTTGAGTTGACGCATATAAACATCCTATCCCGTTTACAATGACCCTAAAAAGCTTGTATCCCGGTTATGATAAACCCGGATAAGATGCCTGTGATAGGCTGATCTTAAATGGTATACTGTTGCATGTCAACACCTTATCCTGTTTACTGTTGTTTTTTGCAGTCTGCGCATAATCAGTTTCACGTGATGGTGTTTTCATCGGAATCTCAAACCAATCACGTTAAAAAGTAGGATATACCTGCACATTTCGAGCCACCATAGTAATTCCATAACTTATTTTGCCTATACACTGTATTGGACCTTATAGCCAACTGGCTTAGGCTACTTTCACCCCTAATTTAGATATGTTTCTGCTTTTAATTTCCGACATTTGTTAGGCCATTTGTTTGTCAACTATAGTTCTATACATGCAGCTTCTCTTCTGTCATAACCTGTTGCCCTGGCCTAGAAAACTAAGTAAAGTAGTGCTCACAAGTATGTCTTACATCGGTAGAATTAATGCATTCATAATCTAGTTAACGTTGGTAAAGTTGTCTGTTTCGTTTAGGGACTGGGGAGAAAACTGAATAACTCCAAAACAGTGGAAAGATTGTTCCTGTGCAAAATGTCCAAATGTCATCAAATTTGACAGGTTTTAAAGAAATGAAAATCTGATAAAACGATTAAACACGTTTCTGTTAAGACTTCAGTTTGTCTTGGGTGCATATTTTGTGGTTGAAATACTGTCTGCTTGCATAAGTGTCAAAGATAACACATTACATGCACATTTGCATTTTCTCAAGAGATGAAAAAAAATAAGTCATAATTTCCTGGTCCCTAGACAAAATGAACATTTGTTGTATAATTGAACTTCAAGAAATGCATAATTCTGCAGCATTTAATATTATATTAGGCTACATGTGAGAAGTTATAGGCCTACAGTCAGTGTCTATTTCAGTTACTATTCCATTTAACCCATATGAATTTAAATTAGGAATATTCTGTTTATTCATGGTACAGGGAGATAATCGTGAGTGGAATATCAAAGGTGCATGTGAAAAGCGTATCCCGAATAAGACCTTAAACGGTGTATGAGCTACTATCTGGAATACGGTGTGCATGTAAACTTGGTCACAGAAAGAGACCGAAATACCTGAAAAAGTGGGAGGAGTGGTTGGGGAAATTCACTTCATCCAGACTTTGATGAAGAGTCTCTACCTTCTCATGTAACGTTCTGCTTTATGAGATCCTTCGTGCCCAAATCCCCTCAGTGTAATAATTGCAAAATATTTGGTCATGTGGCAAGTGTATGCAGATGGGAAGAGTATTGAATGCCAGTTGAGGTCATATGCTGGTGAACATGTGCCTGAATTCCCAGATTGTCCTGTAAGGGTAAATTAAACGGAGTTAGGTGAGGATGGAGAACAATCCACACTTTTTTGGGAGGGACTTTTTGATTGTTCTCCATCCTCCCCTGATTCAGAATGTACCATTTTCATGCCATGCTTGGTTCAATAGCTATTGATGAGAGAACTGAATATACAGTTGAAGTCGGTTTTCCTCCTTACTGCCAATCAGTTGTGTTGTGACAAGACAGGGTAGTACAGTTGAAGATGTACACCTTAACCGAATACATTTAAACTCAGTTTTTCACAACTCCTGAAATGTAATCCTAGTAAAAATTCCCTGTCTTAGGTCAGTTAAGATCACCACTTTATTTTAAGAATGTGAAATGTCAGAATAATAGTAGAGAGAATGATTTATTTCAGATCTTATTTCTGTCATCACATTCCCAGTGGGTCCGAAGTTTACATGCACTCAATTCTTATTTGGTAGCATTGCCTTTCAATTGTTTAACTTGGGTCAAACGTTACGGGTAGCCTTCCACAAGCTTGCCACAATAAGTTGGGTGAATTTTGTACCATTCCTCCTGACAGAGCTGGTGTAACTGAGCCAGGTTTGTAGGCATCCTTGCTCAGACACGCTTTTTCAGTTCTGCCCACACATTTTCTATAGAATTGAGGTCAGGGCTTTGTGATGGCCACTCCAATACCTTGACTTTGTTGTCCTTAAGCCATTTTGCCACAACTTTGGAAGTATGCTTGGGGTCATTGTCCATTTGGAAGACCCATTTGCGACCAAGCTTTAACTTCCCGATTGATGTCTTGAGATGTTGCTTCAATATATCCACATAATTCTGCTGCCTCATGATGCCATCTATTTTGTGAAGTACACCAAATCCACAAATTAACTTTTAACATGGCACACCTGTTAATTGAAATGCATTCCATGTAACTACCTAATGAAGCTGGTTGAGAGAATGCCAAGAGTGTTCAAAGCTGTCATCAATGCAAAGGGTGGCTACTTTGAAGAATCTCAAATAAAAAATACATTTTTGATTCCGTATGTGTTATGTCTTCACTATTATTCTGCAATGTAGAAAATAGTAAAAATAAAAGCCCTTGAATGGGTAGGTGTGTACAAACTTTTGACTGGTACTGTATATAGGTATATTATTTATTTTAATTTTGTTATTGCCTCTTGTCATACATGTTGGCTCCAATAGACCCTAATCGTCCATGTTGGCCCCTATCTGCTGGTGTTCCTGGTCGATCTCCTGGCCATCATCATCAAGGCGCAGGATTATGTAGGAAATGAACTGGAACATGTATTGCCACAGCACCAGGGCCAGGTACAAGTAGAACTCGCTGCAGTCGACTGTGCATTGGTTGCCTGAGAAGTTGCTCTCACAGTCACAGTGGAAGCCATTGGGGAGGTTATGGCAGTAGCCTCTGTTATCACAGGGGCCTGATGAGCACTCATCGAAGTCTAACTCACACCTGTACAGAAGGGGGATTTTTTTAAAGTATAGTATTTCATGAAGTAAATAATATCAATATTTTATATAAATAAATACATTTTGTTATTCAAATACTTTGGTACAATATTACAAGACACAGATATTGGCTGTCGTTTACTAAACATGCGAATGCACAGATTTGTGATTATATTGTGAGGTGAGCGTAAATTGACCAACATTTTGTATATTTCCAATTTGTGTTTTTGAGTATGAGTCAATTTACAAATAAAAATGAGCTCAAATCTTCATTTAGGAGAGGGATAGTTATGGTAGCAATAAGGTCCGCGGGGGTGTGGTATATGGCCAATATACCACGGCTGAGGGCTGTTATACACAACACAATGTTGATTGCCTGGACACAGCCCTTAGCCATGGTATATTGGCCATATATCACAAACACCAGAGGTGCCTTATTGCTATTATAAACTGTTTACCAACGTAATTAGAGAAGTAAAAACCTGAGAAGTCAAACCTGTGGTTTACGGTCTGATATACCACAGCTGTCAGCCAATCAGCATTCAGGGCACGAACCAGCCAGTTTATAATCATAATGATATGATAAAACATTTCTAAATATTGACATGCTGTTGCGTTCTTCTCAACAGCTGATGTTGCGCTTATCTTGATTGATTTAAGGATTTCTCCAGTAATTAAAACAAATATTTTATACATTTGTTGTATTTGGCACATTACTTTAAGCAATCCAATAAAAGTTATTTTCCAGTTCCTGTATTGTATTTATTACGTATACGTACACAATAATATTAGAGTAGCATAAACATTAATTGAAAAATTATCGATTTAGTTTATTGTGCATATTTTATGGTGTGATAATGGATTCTGTAGAATATACAGTATTATATAGTATCTGCTAGTAAAAACATGTCTTAAAACCTCTTAAGTATCCACCCCTTTTTTTCAATTTTTCACCTAAAATAACATATCCAAATCTAACTGCCTGTAGCTCAGGACCTGAAGCAAGGATGTGCATATTCTTGATACCATTTGAAAGGAAACACTTTGAAGTTTGTGTAAATGTTAAATCAATGTTGCAGAATATAACATTTTAGATCTGGTAAAAGATAATACAAAGAATAAAAACAAGCTCTTTTTTTGTACCATCTTTGATAAAAAATTATGTGTATATACTAGGGCTATCAGAGTTAATCAGTAGGGTTTCTGTAATTTTAGTGCACCCAAATACATAATATATACAGCTAAAACCAGCAATGCAATGTAAAAACAAGTTGACTTTGAGTTTAAAGGTCCAATGCAGCCATTTTTAATCGCAATATCAAATCATTTCTGGGTAACACTTTAAGTACCTTACTGTAATTGTTTTCAATTACAATTATCATAGAGAGACAAAATGGCTTCTTAGCAAAGGGTAATTTCTCAAGCAAGAATCTTGCTAGGTTTTTACGGACATGATTGTAGTATACTATAGCATTCACTGTAGTGTTTTTGTGGACTTCACTGTAGTATTCACTGTAGCTTTTTGTGGACTTTAATACTGTAGTATTTACTGTAGTATACTGTTGTATTTACAGTTAACTATAGTATAAATCATGTTTATAGTACAGATTATGGTATACTGTATTATTTACTGTAGTGTTTTTGCGGACCTTAATAATTTACTATTGTGTTTTATTATCTTTGAGATAGAAGTGGAGGCTTTTTCTTTGATGAAACATACTGGAGAAATACTAAAACAGCACATTTTCAATAACCTGTAAGTAGTTAGTATTGGCATCTATTTACTATAGTTCAGAGTTTCTGCTCTTTTCAATAACTTTAAGGAACACAATATACAGTGCATTCGGAAAGTATTCAGACCACTTCTTTCCACATTTTGTTACGCTACGTCGTTCCCCCTCCCCCATCAATCGACACACAATATCCCATAATGACAATTCAAGAAATATTTGCAAATTTCTATAAAAAAAAACTGGAAATATCACATTTACATAAGTATTCAGACCTTTTACTCAGTAGTTTGTTGAACCTTTGGCAGCGATTAGAGCCACGAGTCTTGGGTATGATGCTACAAGCTTGGCACACCTGTATTTGGGGAGTTTCTCCCATTCTTCTCTGCAGATCCTCTCAAGCTCTGTCAGGTTGATTGGGGAGTGTCACTGCAAAGCTATTTTCAGGTATCTCCAGAGATGTTCGATTGGGTTCAAGTCCGGGCTCTGGGTTGGCCACTCAAGGACATTCAGAGACTTGTCCCGAAGCCATTCCTGCTTTGTCTTGGTTGTGTGCTTAGGATCATTTTCCTGTTCTAGGTTTTTATGAAGGATCTCTCTGTACTTTGCTCCGTTCGTCCTGACTAGTCTCCCATTCCCTGCCACTAAAAAACCTCCCCACAGCATGATGCTGCTGCCACCACCATGCTTCAGTGTAGGAATGGTGCCAGGTCTGCTCCAGACATGACCTCTGGCATTCAGGCCAAAGAGTTTAATCTTGGTTTCATCATATCAGAGAATCTTGTTTCTCATGTTCCGAGAGTCTTTAGGTGCCTTTTGGCAAACTCCAAGTGGGCTGTCATGTGCCTTTTACTGAAGAGTGGCCTTATTGGTGGAGTGCTGCAGAGATGGTTGTCCTTCTGGAAGGTTCTCCCATCTCCACAGAGGAACTCTGGAGCTCTATCAGTGACCGTTGGGTTCTTGGTCACCTCCCTGACCAAGGCCCTTCTACACCGATTGCTCAGTTTGTCCGGGAGCCCATCTCTAGGAAGAGTCTTGGTGGTTCCAAACTTCTTCTATTTAAGAATGATAGAGGCCACTGTGTTCTTGGGGACCTTCAATGCTGCAGACATTTGTTGGTACCCTTCCCCAGATCTGTGCCTTGAGACAATCCTGTCTCAGAGCTCTACAGACAATTCCTTCAGCCTCATGTCTTGGTTTTTGCTCTGATGTGCACTGTCAACTGTGGGACCTTATATAGACCGACAGGTGTGTGCCTTTCCAAATCATGTCCAATCAATTGAATTTACTACAGGTGGACTCTAGTCAAGTTGTAGAAACATCTCAAGGATGGTCAATGGAAACAGGATGCATCTGATCTAAATTTCAAGTCTCATAGCAAAGGTTCTGAGTTCTTATGTGAATAAGGTATTTCTGTTATTTGTTTTTAATAAATTAGCAAACATTTCTAAACCTGTTTTCACTTTGTTATTATGTGTAGATTGATTAGGGAACATTTTTTATTTAACCAATTTTAGAATAGGGCTGTAACATAAGAAAATATAGAAAAATACTTTCTAAATGCAATGAATGGTCTTGCCTCTCAAATATAATCCAGTTGAATCAGGAATTCCCCAGAGTAGCTGTTTAGGCCCCTTGCTTTTTTCAATTTTCAATAAAGCGATGCTCTGCCTTAACAACACTATCAACAGGGCAGGTCCTACATGCCATAGTTTTGTCGCACCTTGACTACTGTTCAGTCGTGTGGTCAGGTGCCACAGAAAATGCAATTGCTCAGAACAGGGCAGCACGGCTGGCCCTTAGATGTACACAGAGAGCTAATATTAATAATATGAATGTCAATCTCTCTTGGCTGAAAGTGGAGGAGAGATTGACTTCATTACTTTTATTTATGAGAGGTATTGACATGTTGAATGCACTGAGCTGTCTGTCTAAACTATTGGCACACAGCTCGGACACCCATGCATACCCCACAAGACATAACACAAGAGGTCTCTTCACAGTCTCCAAGTCCAGAACAGACTATGGGAGGCACACAGTACTACATAGAGCCATGACTACATGGAACTCTATTCCATATCAAGTAACTGATGCAAGCAGGAAAGTCAGATTTAAAAAACATTTAAAAAAACACCTTATGGAACAGTGGGGACTGTGAAGCAACACAAACATTGGCACAGACATGCATAAACACACACACACAATAACATACACACTATAGATACCCATGGATCTAGTACTGTAGATATGTGGTAGTGGTGGAGTTAATCTAATTTTTGACTGCACTGGGCCTTTACGAAAGTGCGCTTTCTCAATTTACCTGATTTTGCTAACTTTGAAGTAAAATCAAGACATCAATATTCTCGTAGTATTTCTTTGTATGAAAAATCTGAAATTACAGCTTAATTTATGCAAATTCAGAATGAGCAATTAATCGCTAATAATTACAGTAAATTGTGCAATTAATTCTAATTGATACAATTATCGTTTGACACCCCTAGTATATACACAATAAATGCACAAGCTATACATAAATATCAAATGGGGTTTATATCAACATTCTGCTTCATTACAACAACAAAAAACATGCAATACCTTTGGAAAAAGTTAAGTGAAAATGTATTCAGATTGTAAGGCACAAAAACAGCCTTCTACCATGTGGGAGTTTCAGTATGAAAATCTGGTCTATATGGCTATAGACAATAAAGGGGAAGTTCAGTATTTTACAACTTAATGTTAGATGGTTCCTCACCCTGAAAGTAGTTTATGGGCCAGGAGAAACTGTAATTTATGGTCACTTTCAGGGTGAGGAACAATCTAACATTAAGTTGTACATTTAAAAAAAAAAATGTATTTCACCTTTATTTAACCAGGTAGGCCAGTTGAGAACAAGTTCTCATTAACAACTACAACATTTACAACTCATTGTCAAAATACTGATCTTTCTCTTGTAATACTGTATTGTAGTAGGAAGAGCTGCATGTCATTCTATTTAGAACAGATGAAAGTTAACTTGGCCTTCCTTGGCTGACTCTAATATACATAGTACTGAAATATGTACTGTGTCCCTTTACTCTTAATCGTCCACATTAACTTAAACTTATTCGGGATCGGTGTCCCTTCCACGGGACGGTTGAGCCAATGTAGGCTAATACGATTAGCATGAGTTTATAAATAACAAGAACATTTCTCAGGACATAGACATATCTGATATTGGCAGAAAGCTTAAATTCTTGTCCAATTTACAGTAGCTATTACAGTGAAATAATACCATGCTATTGTTTGAGGAGAGTGCACAATTTTGAACATTAAATGTTATTAATAAACAAATTAGGCACATTTGGGCAGTCTTAATACAACAGTTTGAACAGAAATGCAATGGTTCATTGGATCAGTCTAAAACCTTGCGCGCACACACTCGGCTGCCACCTAGTGGCCAAAATCATAATACATTATGGCCTTTCTCTTGCGTTTCAAAGATGACAAAAGTACAGTTTTTGTCTTTGTATTATCTTTTACCAGATCTAATGTGTTATATTCTGCTACATGCCTTTCACATTTCCACAAACTTCAAAGTGTGTCCTTTTCAAATGGTACCAAGAATATGCATATCCTTGCTCCAGGGCCTGAGCTACAGGCAGTTAGATTTGGGTATGTCATTTTAGGTGACATTTTTAAAAGGGGATGGAATGCCCCTAGATGTGATCTGAGGTCTGTTTTTCCATTCCACCCCCTAATGGTGAAGGTAAGGATATGGGGAGGGTATACTGATCCTAGACCTGTGTCTAAGAGGTGTGAGCAACATCTACGCAAAACTTTCAATCAACTCGTCATAGCACATGTTGACACCCAATGGCCCCTAGTCATCCATGTTGGTTCTCAATGGCCCTTAGTTGTCCATGTTGACTGCCAATTGGCCTTAGTCATCCATGTTGGTTCCATTAGCCCCTCAGTCTGTCCATGTTTGCGCTCAATGGCCCTAGTCATCCATGTTGGTTCTCAATGGCCCCTAGATGTCCATGTTGACTCCCAATGGCCCCTAGTCATCCATGTTGGCTCCATTAGCCCCTTAGTCATCCATGTTGGCCCCAATGAGCTCCTCGTCATTGTCCATCTGCTGGTGTTCCCAGTCTATCTCTGGGCCATCATCAATGTGCAGGATGAGGTAGGAAATGAGCTGGAGCATGAATTGCAACTGCACCAGGCCCAGGTACAAGTAGAAGTCGTTGCAATCAACCGTGCACTGGTCGCCTGAGAAGTTGATCCCACACTCACAGTGGAAGCCATTGGGGAGGTTTTGGCAGTAGCCTCCGTTATCACAGGGGTTTAACAAACACTCGTCGAAGTCTACCTCACACCTGTTACAGACAGGGAATTTAATTAAATACATTGTCATTTTATTAATTAAATAAGAACATTAAATATGAATTAATTTAATATTATAATGTCAATAATATTATTATGCATATACATTGGTACGATATTACAAAACAGACAGATTGGTGCTTGTAGTGGCCGTAAAATAAATTGACAAAACATTTTGGCATTCATCATTCTTTCTCATCAGAAATTTGTTCTTGAATTCTATGACCGCCTCAGACCACTTTCCTTGTTGAAACAAGTCAATATACAAATTTAAATGATTTATTTTAGGAGACATCAAATCAAAAAATGTGATTTAAACACCTGACATATGAATTCTTGAGGAGAAGGCTGGTTAAGGTATCACAATATGTGGTTCTGTGTGGCTCAGTTGATAGAGGTAGAGCTTGGCGCTTGCAATGCCAGGATCGTGCGATTGATTCCCTCTGAGGTCACCCATTAGGAAATGTATGCACACATGACTGACTGTAAATTGCTTTGGATAAAAGTGACTGCTAAATGGAATATGTTATTATCAGGGCTGTCAGAGTTCAGTTAACTTTTTGTAATTTTAGTCCACTCGTTTTATTTTTATCGTAATTAATCACATTGTCTGAAAGCCTTTTAAAATACACTGAAAACATCCACAATACATAATCTACACAGATAAAAACAACAATCCAATGTAAAAACAAGTTTATATTGAGGTTAAAGAAAGTGTGCTTTCTCAATTGACCTAATTTTGCTAACCATTACTTTAGACAAAATCAGGATGTCAATATTGTTTTGTTTTTGTATGAAAACTTGTGTGCAAATTTGTTCAAATTCAGGATTTGCAATTAATAGAAATGAATCACAGCAATTCCTGAGATTTGTTCTTTAATAACTCGATTACATTTTTTTTATCGGAATTGCAAGGAAGTAACCCGAAAATGTTTACAAAGTAATTTTCCATTGTCACTATTCCCTTTTTGTTTACAAAGCTCTACTACACAAGCCTATGGCTTTCCTAACTTTGTTGAAGAAGTATAAAAACATGAGTTGCCAAACCCGTTCACAGGGTTGGTTAACATTTGAGGTTCCTCGGGTCTCCACCGATTTAGGCAAATCCGTTTTTAGCCTCACTGCAGGAACAATTTGCAAAACTCATTACAGTTAGATTTTCTGGTGCTGCTCAGACAGTTTATGGTGTTAATTGAGAAAGTAGTAGCTGAGGACTGTAGCTGTTTTTCATAAACGTGGTATTTTGTATTGATTGGTGTTTTTATTTATACATTGTACTGGTTACTGTGATCAGGGCACCCTCTGGAATGAAACCATAGTCTCAATGGGGTTTTCCTGAATAAATAAATAATACAAATGGAAAGTATGTACAGAGTAATATTATTAAGTAACATAAACATATAAGTTTGATTTAGATTCACTCAGTGCTAATATATATATTTCTCATGTCATTGCTTACATGTATGCATAAATAAGACCTTATAGATGCCAAGTATTGGTCATGATATGGTTTCATTTTTTAAAATTATTATTATTATGATTTATTTATTTATTATTATTATGCATATTTTCACCTTTACATATTATGTATGTACAGTACATATTGGGATTATAGCTTTCTGCTTTTGTGTTAAATATTCAGTTTCTTATTATAAATGACCTGCTAGTAACAACATTTCACAACTATAGATGTTCTCACTGTTTTACCGGCGCGCAACTCAAAAGAATAGGTACAGTATGTACAAAATATATACACAAGTTATACATCCATGCATGCATGCATGCATGCATACATACATACATACATACATGCATGCATACATGCATGCATGCATGCATACATACATACATACATACATACATGCATACATACAAACAAACAAACAAATAAACAAACAAATGGGGTTCTATTAACATTCATCTTCTTAAATTAGAAAACATAAATACCTTTAGAAAAAACATTGTTCCCACAAATATTTTCTTGTTGTAAGGCACAGAAAAACAGCCTTCTACCATGATGGGCTTTCAGTATGAAAGTCAGATCTGGATGGATATAGACATTAAAATGAGCATACTCTATGGTAATAGGAAGAGCTGCAGGTCACTTAATTAGAAGCGTTAACTTTAATCTGTTCTAATCACGTCACCTTCTTTGGCTGACTTGTTTAACGCAAGCCATGTTGATACACCATACAGTACAGAAATATGTACAGTATCACTTCACCTCTAAATTGTCCAGATTAGCTAATTGGGAGTGGGATGCCCAGGAAATACTGAGGATAGGATTTCTATGTACCCCTTAATGGTGAAGGTAAGGATTTGGGAAGGGTATACTGATCCTAGAACTGTGTCTAGGAGGTGGGGGTAACATCTACCCAGAAAACTCAATCAACTCTTCGTAGCACATGTTGGCTCCCAATGGGCCCTTAGTTGCCGTCCATCAGCTGGTGTACCCAATCAATCTCGGGGGCATCGTCGAGGTGCAAGAGGAGGTAGGATGTGAGCTGGAACATGTATTGCCACAGCAGCAGGGCCAGATACAGGTAGAAATCATTGACATCGATCTGGCACTGGTCACCTGTAAAGTTGATCTCACAATCACAGCGGAAGTTGTTGACGAGGTTGTGGCAGTAGCCTCCGTATTCACAGGGACACGACGCACACTCATCAAAGTCTACCTCACACCTGTTGCAGACGGGGGATTTCATGAAATATAACTCTATTACTTTATAGTTATTTTATATTTTAATAATAAGATTATTATTATTAATATACATTGGTGCAATAGACCAATTAGACCAGAAGTATCAGCTATCCCACTGTGTAAGGTAACAATCTCCCAATTAAAATGTTTTTATAAAATGCACCTACCTGGATTTATGTCAACTCTTTCAGACACCATAAAAGGCATTTCATTTTCACATTTATTGTCCAACAATAAATGTGTTTAAAGGCCTTGATTGTTTAATTCTAATATTAGATTATCCAAATATGTCATACAAATGTATGCAATGCAAATCTCCAAACTTATTTTTGTTTGACTTATACCACTATATAATGCTCCAGTGCTAATTCTGTTGATAATTCATATTTTATCTTAATCTTCAAGGGAGATGGAGTTGACAGGTTATGGTTTTGACCATGGTGATATCAATATGGTTTGTTTAAATCTATCACAAGTAGAGAACTTATCTGACCCTATGAGGTCTCGTCTTGTTACACTATATGCAATCAGGAAATGAAGATGGGGTCCTCATGATATAGTTGACCCTGTTCATTCCTCAGTCATTTAGGATTTTAAGAAAAATCATTGACCAAACCACGGGACACATCTTTAAGGAGTCACAGTTTAAAGTCACAGGGGGTTAGTGCAATGAACTATATAAAAAACGTTTTCGTATTTTTTTGCCAGTTACAGTTTTTGGGGGGAGTTTTGGAGATTGAAATTGGGATCCTCTGCTCAGGACAAGGATTGTCTTTATCTTCAAGAATGCTTGAATTACATTTAAATTACACTTCGGCTTCATTAAGATTCATTGATGCAAGCGTTTACTACAGATGTACTATTGTTTAAAGCCATGGCTTACCATTGCCCTATAAAACCTGGCAGACAATCACAGGTGTTGTCCAGTTTAGAGCAATTCCCCCCGTTGAAGCAGCTGTAGTTCCATCTGTGGCCAGGACACATGGATACGGGCAGGTTGGGGTATCTAGAGTAGAGCGACACAAACGTATAAGAATGAGATATGACAGTTAAGAGTCTGATAGCTGGCATCATGGTTCAAACAGGATTGTTAGCTAGTTGACTCAGTTGATGTGTCTAGTCACTCTGCGTGAACCTGTATTGGCTTGAGACAAGATTATTTTTTACAAATGACTTGAAAGAACTTAACATTTCTTACGGTATCTTTTCAATGTACCACGGGACTTCTGGAACCTTCTCACTGAAAGATAATGATTTTAAGGGTCATTTTGTGTTCACATCACCCTTTTATGTAATATGTCACACACACAATTGAATCATAGCTTTGGATGGTTTTGTTGTGCTTTGCATATTTGTCTCTGGACATGTTCTCTTAGCGTTTAGCCTTATGTTAGCGTAGTGGGGATTGTAGATAGGTTAGGGTTTAAGGGCAAAATGGGGAGTGTTTGAGACTCACTTGCAGAGGGGCCCGGTCATGTTCCTGGGGCAGAGGCAGGTGTTGTTTTGGAGGCCCCTGAGACAGGTGGCCCCTGGGCCGCACTTGTTGTTCTCACACGTATCCACATCTTTATCACACCTGGCCCCCTCGTACCCTGGCTCACATGCACATACGTAACCCTCCCCTAGGACAGTGCAGTTTCCATGTACGCAGGGCTTGACAGCGCAGGTGTTCGCATCATTCTGGCATTGTGGCCCAATCCACTCAGACGGGCACCTGCAGAGAGAGAGGTCAAAGAGGTCCTCACATACCCCCTGGTTCAGACAGGGGTTGGGCGAGCACACACTGGCTCCCCAGCAGCCATATTGTGGGATGGCGACACCGGGGGTCCTCACAAACTGCTCCTCTTGGGGCCTGGGAAGGTTCAGGTCGGTGTCACCATAGTAGGGCAGCGGGAGCCCACCGATCTGGACAGGGCCCAAACATCCAGCCAGGTTCCCCCCAGCCTCAGGCCCCAAACCCCCCAAGAGGATGTCCACTCCCTCCCTGAGGAAGTCCAGGCTCCCAGAGGTGGCTTCAGACACCTCCTTCTCTCCTCCCTCTCTTCCCCCGTCCAGGACCATGATCCACCTGGAGGTCTGTAGATCCGGAGCTTCCATGGACATCTCCACTGTGTGCCACTGGCCGTTGCTGAGAAGGCCTTGGCTCTGGACAGTCAGCTTGGGGGAGGCCTCGCCACTGCCTGCCTGTAGCTCCAGCACCAGGCGAGAGTCTTGGAGGGAGATTGTGAGGAACTCAGAGCCTTTCTCGGCATGTAGTAGCGTGGTGTCCGTTTGCCTGGTTCGCACACTGAGGAGGATGCTGCTGAGGTGGCGGCTGATCTTCTCATTGCCTCTGTAGGACAGTATGCTGTCATTCCAGAGGGTCACGTTGGACACACCTGGAATGCAAAACAGCAGAGGTTTAATTAAGACATAGGGTTCTATTTTAACAAACTTAACATAAACCTAGTGCTGCCGGTAGCGCTATAGGCCCCGGGTGTATCAGAAATAATTGTTATATTTTCACAGCCGGAATTATGAGCGCAATAGCTGGCGGTGGCATGAAATGGCTGGGTTTTGATGAATAAACAAGTTGTAGGTATGATGAGGGTTTGCCAATCAAGGCATTCCTTGGCTTCATACTGCATGCATTAATCTCAGGTTGTGTAAGTTATTGACGGTTTTGCGCCGTTATCAACTCTAATTCGGCCGGGGACACGGAATATTCTTGTCCTAGTCCATTGTGGATTTATACTAAGATGTATTAAAGAGCATAGGTTACAGTAATGAGTGATGGCAACATCCAGCATTTGATCAATATGTTTGGAGTGTTGACAATCAACATTGTTGTAATTGGCTTCAACGAGGTTTCTCCTCAAATAAAAAATACTAGGCTCCAGTATGTATGAGGCACATTCTCAGTAAGCAAGACATAGCCTAAGCCTACCGTTAATGATGTTTTTTGACTAAAAAATTTGAATATGTTTGGAGGAGTGCGTCTTTGGTAACTGGATAAGACGCACTCTTTGGAAATGGGTATGGATACAAGCCGAATGGAGTATGCACTGTCCTATGTGCAGTGGTGACTGGTCATTCAGGGCAGGTGTGGTAGACTCACATTTTCAGCAAAAAATGCCTGTTTTGCATGTTATTTTGGCATTAATACGTCACATATCAGTTGGCAAACAATGTAAACAAATTATATATTTCATTCAGTTAATAAAGCCGCACACAAACATGGTCTCTTGTTTGTTTTCTTGAGAAAGGCAGCTCTAAAATGTAGGTGTTTCAGCCTAGCTCAATGCTTTCTGTGGTGGTGGGTCACTCATGGGGACACTACGTCACTGCAAAGTCTAAGGGTAGACTTCGAAAATTCTAGCCCCTTGGGTGCTACGAGTTACATCAGAAGTGGCCATTCAAGAAGGCTCAAGGTCATTGGCCACAGCTAAAATGACATCAAATCACGTTATATGTACAGTAGTTTGATTGGCCTGATCATGTCAACATTACCGATCGCTGCCTGCACCTGCCCGCCTGTCCAACATCACTACTCTGGACGGCTCTGACTTAGAATATGTGAACAACTACAAATACCTAGGTGTCTGGTTAGACTGTAAACTCTCCTTCCAGACTCACATCAAACATCTCCAATCCAAAGTTAAATCTAGAATTGGCTTCCTATTTCACAACAAAGCATCCTTCACTCATGCTGCCAAACATACCCTTGTAAAACTGACCATCCTACCAATCCTCGACTTCGGCGATGTCATTTACAAAATAGCCTCCAATACCCTACTCAATAAATTGGATGCAGTCTATCACAGTGCCACCCGTTTTGTCACCAAAGCCCCATATACTACCCACCACTGCGACCTGTACGCTCTCGTTGGCTGGCCCTCGCTTCATACTCGTCGCCAAACCCACTGGCTCCAGGTCATCTACAAGACCCTGCTAGGTAAAGTCCCCCTTATCTCAGCTCGCTGGTCACCATAGCAGCACGCACCTGTAGCACGCGCTCCAGCAGGTATATCTCTGGTCACCCCCAAAACCAATTATTCCTTTGGCCGCCTTTCCTTCCAGTTCTCTGCTGCCAATGACTGGAATGAACTACAAAAATCTCTGAAACTGGAAACACTTATCTCCCTCACTAGCTTTAAGCACCAGCTGTCAGAGCAGCTCACAGATTACTGCACCTGTACATAGCCCATCTATAATTTAGCCCAAACAACTACCTCTTTCCCTACTGTATTTATTTATTTTTGCTCCTTTGCACCCCATTATTCCTCTCTACTTTGCACATTCTTCCACTGCAAAT
Organism: Oncorhynchus clarkii lewisi; assembly: GCF_045791955.1. NCBI lineage: Eukaryota > Metazoa > Chordata > Actinopteri > Salmoniformes > Salmonidae > Oncorhynchus > Oncorhynchus clarkii. Next base: position 9,164,680 of record NC_092174.1, on the reverse strand, counting down.
CAACCATTCCAGTGTTTTACTTGCTATATTGTATTTACTTCGCCACCATGGCCTTTTTTGCCTTTACCTCCCTTATCTCACCTCACTTGCTCACATTGTATATAGACCTATTTTTCTAATGTATTATTGACTGTGTTTGTTTTACTCCATGTGTAACTCTGTTGTTGTATGTGTCGAACTGCTTTGCTTTATCTTGGCCAGGTCGCAATTGTAAATGAGAACTTGTTCTCAACTTGCCTAGCTGGTTAAATCAAATATATTAGCTAGCAATCCTTTTTAATCCTTTTTATATGAAGATAAATAATGACGAGAAATTATAGATAAAATGTATCGTTGCTCATTGGCCATAAACATTACAGAAGTTGGAAATATCAAATTTAACAATGAGTGGTTTGGAAGGAATCCGTGACAGTGGCTGTGTGGTCTCAAATTTGGGATTAAGGGACTCTTTTCCAAGTTTAAAATGATAAACATTCAACATTGGCCATGCTGTCAATGAAGCATGATTCGTGTCGCTCTCAAAACATATTAACTCGGACCTCGAAAACTTGACTTCAGTGAGTTCAAGACAACTGGGAAGTCGGGAATAAACGAGCTCCGACTGGGAAAATACATTTTGAACGGTCATCCAAATCGGAATTGTAAATCCAGCCTCTTTCTAGAGCTACGACCCGAAGAGCAATGACGTCATCATGATTCAGCCTTGTTTTTTTCAAAGTTCCCAGTTTTGAAAGCACCATAAATCTAAAGAATGCCAGACTTTGATCACAGAATTTGCCCACGAAGTACCGCTGCGACACCTTCCTGTTCATGTGAGCACAGCACAGCAAGGTGAGTCCAAAAATGTATTGTATGCTGCTGCATCAATGATGTAATATGCCAGGGAGATATGTATTCTGTAGCTAAGAAACTAACATTAAATGTATATTGTGTAGTAAGATGTTAGTAGCCCATGTGCCTCACCCTAATAATTTGGTCTATTTATCCCTCTTAATTTCGTCTACTGTTCTGACCTGGTGGTGCACATGTAGCCTATAACCTATTTTTGAGAAATGTAATCAAATATTGTAAGAGTTCTCATTGTCTGCTTATATGCCCCCTTTATTTATCCTACGGTTCTGACTTGGTGTACAGGGAGAACACTGTAAGAATGGCCCATGTTCTGATTTATGTCGCTGGACATTTCAAAAGTGCTAACCAAATAGCTATATTGACTACGTCCGTCCTAGCTCGCTCATGAATGTCTTAATTGAAATTACGGATTGCTCTATCCGCTTGTCGTCTCCTTATGCCATAGTTTGTAAATCTCAATTGTCAGTAGAAACCACATTTGTTTAAAGCAAGTCAGGCATATCAGCTATATATATTATTTTAAAGTAATTGAGCCTGAATTAACTGTTTCGCTGCCAGACAAGGCTCCTCTGATAGTCAGGTGTAGTAGTCGTAAGATGTGGGGACTGCTGTTGGGACAGCTTTATGTAGGCCCTAACAGTTTGTGGGCACCGTTTGTCACCGTTATAGTGCAATTAATGTATTGTTAAGTGTTTTGTTGTTTTGCTGGCATGCATCCCACATTTTTTTGTTTGTTTGCCCCACCAAGATTTACATGCTAAAAATTGCCACTGCCTATGTGAATAATGCAAAAGCATGATGGCAAGAGCCTTGAGTAGACCCTTTAGAAACCTTTAATGGATAGGCTACTTGCCTAATTTATGGTCAGGATAAGAAAGACACCAGAGGCATCAAACTAAACGTAAAACAAGCAATTGTTACAGGAAAATAACTTAAATGTTTCTAAATAGGAGTGTCACTGGATTATTTTATTATCCATCTCTTCTTCCATTTGACAAACATCCAAAATAATAACAGGAGCTGGCTAAAATAATGTACAACAATTGTTTTGCTGCTCCCAAACTTGATATTTTAATAAAGCTTTGGTGAATGCTTTGGGCAGGACAAAATCAAATGCCTTCATTGAGAGGCTATGCTTGGTTTTTAATCAAATTAAACAATTAAAGGCACATCTCTCTTGTTCCCTGTGCATATGGGCACTGTGCGTCACGGCTGGATAGGCTGCGCTTCCGCTGTCAAAATCCATGCCATAGCCAACTGCTAAAATCAGCTTTTGGTTGGTCTTAAATATCCTCACCAGCACATACTGAAATTGGCACACGTTTTTAAGGACACAACTCAAATATTGCTACCCCCCCAACCTCTGTGCAAGCAAGCTCATATGACAGGTAAATTACCACTCTTGGCACTAGGATTTGAAAATAGAACAGGTTGAAATTGCAAACAATTTGTTAAGACACAACAAGTGGGCTGTTGACTGGAAATCAAATTACAGATTGCACCTATATACACTGTATGTTACAGTACACATCAGTAAGCTCTACTGGATGGGGGGAACCTTACATGACACGTTATCAGCGTTATCCATCCATATGGTCTGGATTTACTAAGTGGTTGTACCAGGTGCAAAGGTTGCAGTACTTCCAGATTGAGACAGGTTGTTTAATTGGGAATTAAAGGATAAGTTCTCTATTTTAGACCTTAGTCAGTAGATGTATCTGCCAGGAAAGACTGTAAACCATGGTTTGAATTCATTATAATGGATTCTATTAACATTCTATTCAGCTAATTTTAGCCACTGCTAACCAAAAATCTACGAGAGAGATGGGTGCAAGTGCAATGTTCAACAACTGGGCCAAATCACCTTTCAGTTAGGACTATGACATTTTGAACATTGAATGGTTGTTGCATCTCTCCAACTGATTTTTTTGGTTAGTCTTAGCTAAAGTTGTCTGAAGTTGTTAGTGTCTGTTTAAAGAAATCAGAGCCATGGATTACAGTCTCTCCTGGTCCATAGACTACTTTCAGGGTAAGGAACCATATACGCTGCCTTCGGAAAGTATTCAGAGCCCTTGACTTTTTCCTCATTTTGTTACGTTACAGCCTTTTTCTAAAATAAAATTAATCTATGCACAATACACCATAATCACAAAACTGAAATATCACATTTACATAAGTATTCAGACCCTTCACTCAGTACTTTGTAGAAGCACCTTTGGCAGCGACTACAGCCTCCAGTCTTCTTGGGTATGACGCTACAAGCTTGGCACATCTGTATTTGGAGAGTTTCTCCCATTCTTCTCTGCAGATCCTCTCAAGTTCTTTCAGGTTGGATGAGGGGGGCGTCACTGCACAGCTATTTTCAGGTCTCTCCAGAGATTGGGTTTAAGTCCGGGCTCTGGACACTCAAGAACACCTGAAGCCATACATGCATTGTCTTTGCTGTGTGCTTAAGGTTGTTGTCCTGTTGGAAGGTGAATCTTCACCCCAGTCTGAGGTCCTAAGTGCTCTGGAGCAGGTTTTCATCGAGGATCTCTGTAGTTTGCTTCGTTCATCTTTCCCTCGATCCTGACTAGTCTCCCATTCCCTGCCGCTGAAAAACATCCCCACAGCATGATTCTGCCACCACCATGTTTCACCATAGGGATGGTGCCATGTTTTCTCCAGACAAGACGCTTGGCATTCAGGCCAAAGAGTTCAATCTTGGTTTAATCAGACCAGATAATCTTGTTTCTCATGGTCAGATTCCTTTTGGTGCCTTTTGGCAAACTACAAGCGGGCTAACATGTGCCTTTTACTGAGGAGTGGCTTCCGTCTGGCCACTCTACCATAAAGGACTGATTGGTGGAGTTCTGAAGAGATGGTTGTCCTTCTGGAAAGTTCTCCAATCTCCACAGAGGAACTCTGGAGCTTTGTCAGAGTGACCATCGGGTTATTGGTCACCTCCCTGACCAAGGTCCTTCTCCCCCGATTGCTCAGTTTGGCCTGGCGGCCAGTTTGGCCAAACTGTGTTCTCGGGGACCTTCAATGCTGAAGAAATGTTTTGATACCCTTCCCCAGATCTGTGTCTCGACACAATCCTGTCTCGGAGCTCTACGGACAAATCTACAACCTCATGGCTTGGTTTTTGCTCTAACATGCACTGTCAACTGTGGGACCTTATTTAGACAGGTGTGTGCTTTTCCAGATCATGTTCAATGAATTGAATTTACCACAGGTGGACTCCAATCAAGCTGTGGAAACATCTCAAGGATGATGAATGGAAACAGGATGGACCTGAACTCAACTGTTTGAGTCAAGTATTATATCTGTTTGGGCCTCTGCAGTCAATTTGTCCCCCTGACCATCTGCTCAAGAAGAAAATCGGCCCCCGGCTGAATCTAGTTGATCCATGCACTACATAGTTATTCTCCTTAAACCTAGACGTATCCTCCATTTGCTTGTGTTGTAGTGATTATGTAGACAAAAAGAAACAGAGAAACAGAGCCAGAGCTAGATGTATTTTGTCAGTGTTGGAAAAACGCATTTGCAAAAATGTTTGGGTCTCACAATCACTCCATCAAATAAGTCTATAAAGGCAGAATAGCCAACAGTCCATTCAATGGATACACACTGACAGTATGAATAGGCCGACATAATAGCCTACTCTATATACAATATGCCAAATACAGAGAAGCAATTGCTTTATGTCTGTATTTCCTAACCCGTCTTTGAGAACCCCCAGACAGTTTCACGTATTTGATCTATTCATGTACAGCACACTTGATCCAACTAATTAAGCAGACCTAATTCAACTAATCAAGCAGACCGCATTCAGCTAATAAAGGGGTTGATGATTAGTGAGCTACCGGTAATTGAATCACGTGTGATGATACTGGATTAGGTCAATTAGTTTGAACTCTCTGGAGGTATTCAAGGAGAAGTTTTGGAAACATTGCTGTAAGTAATAGTGAATTCTGCAGAATGGAATTTGATTGATAATCTCTTTATAATCTGTTCAGGAAGGGATTCTCGAACTAACAACTCACACTCAAAGCCCTGGGAGAGGGACTGGCAGGCTGCAGTCGAGGGGCACGGAGACCGCTCACACCACTTGACCTCCTCACAGCAACGCCCTCCAGTGTTGGGAGGACAATTGCAGATGAAGTCGTCCCACATGGAGTAGCACGCTCCGCTGTTCAGACACGGGTTTTTCTGTAGGAGACAAACAATAACTCTGTCAAGCAGTTGACTTTGTCATGGCGGGGCAACTGTGTTGGGTCATGGGGCAACTGTGCTGTGTCATGGGGCAAATATGTTGTCAAAGAGAATATGAATGAAGAGTTCCAGGATCTGCTTCTCCAATAGACATCCTTAAATCACACTTATAAGCGATGTCATTAGCAAGCTAAGCTCATGCTCAGAAATGAGAGAAAAGGGACAGACCAAGCAGGCAACGAAAGACTGAACTGAGTATGGTAGAAATATTAGAGGGTTTATTTTCCTAACCCTTAAATTACTCTACATGACCAAAAGTATGTAGACACCTGCTCGTTGAACAAATCTTATTACAAAATTGTGTGCATTAATATGGAGTTGGTCCCCCCCTTTGCTTCTATAACAGCCTTCACTCTTCTGGAAAGGCTTTCCACTAGTTGTTGGAAAAGTGCTGCGGTGACTTGCTTCCATTCAGCCACAAGAGTATTAGTGAAGTCGGCATTTCAATTCATCCCATTCAGGTGTTCGATGGGGCTGAGGTCAGGGCTCTGTGCTGGCCAGTCAAGTTCTTCCACACCGATCTCAACAAACCATTTCTGTATGGACCTCGCTTTGAGCAGGGGGCATTGTCATGCTAAAACAGGAAAGGGCCTTCCCAAAACTTGCCACAAAGTTGGAAAGTGACATTCTAGAATAATCTAGAATGTCATTGTATGCTGTAGCATTAAGATTTCCCTTCACTGGAACTAAGGGGCCTAGACTGAACCATGAAAAACGGCCCCAGGCCATTATTCCTCCTCCACCAAACTTTACAGTTGGCACTATGCATTTGGGCAGGTAGTGTTCTCCTGGCATCCGCCAAACCCAGATTCATCTGTCGGACTGCCAGATGGTGAAGAGTGATTCATCACTCCGGAGAACGTTTCCACTGCTCCAGAGACCAATGAAGGCAAGCTTTACTCCACTCCAGACTACTCTTGGCATTGCGCATCGGGATCTTAGGCTGATCGGCCATGGAAACCCATTTTTCATGAAGCGCCCCACAAAGAGTTATTGTGCTGATGTTGCTTCCAGAGGCAGTTTGGAACTCAGCAGTGAGTGTTGCAACCAAGGACAGACAATTTTTACGAGCTGTGCGCTTCAGCACTCGGTGGTCCCATTCTGTGAGCTTGTGTGGCCTACCACTTTGCGGCTGAGCCTTTGCTGCTACTAGACGTTTCCACTTCACAATAACAGCATTTACAGTTGACCGGTGCAGCTATAGCAGTTTAGACATTTGACAAACTGACTTGTTGGAAAGGTGGCATGCTATGATTGTGCCATGTTGAAAGTCACTGATTTCTTCAGTAAGGTTATTCTACTGCCAATGTTTGTTTATGGAGATTGCATGATGGTGTGCTCAATTTTATACACTTATCAGCAATGGGTGTGCTGAAATAGCTGAATTCACTAATTTGAAGGGGTGTCCACATACTTTTTTGTATATAGTGCATTTACAAAGTAAGATAATCAAAACCATAATGTGCATAAAATAGAATACATACAGTATAATGTCTGTAAATAAATACAAGTGAACTGATCTTAAGCTTAACTGAGGTTTACATAGCAAAAGTCATTCCGCTACCTGAGAATAGTAAAGCCCCCTTTACTGGCTCAAATAGCCGACCAATCATCCTGTTACCAACCCTTTTGTTACCAAAAAACTATGTTTGACCAGATACAAAGCTATTTTACATTAAACAAATTAACAACAGACTTTCATCACACTTATAAGGAGGGACATTCAACAAGCACAGCACTTACACAAATGACTGATGATTGGCTCAGAGAAATTGATGATAAAAAGATTGGGGGGCTGTTTTGTTAGACTTTTGACATTATCAATCATGGTCCGCTGCTGGAAAAACTTGTGTTTTGGCTTTACACCCCTGCTATATTGTAGATAAAGAGTTACCTGTCTAACAGAACACAGAGGGTGTTCTTTAATGGAAGCCTCCAACATAATCCAGGTACAATCAGGAATTCCCCAGGGCAGCTGTCTAGGCCCCTTACTCTTTTCAATCTTCACTAACGACACTGCCTTTGAGTAAAGCCGGTGTGTATGTATGCGGATGACTCAACACTATACATGTCAGCTACTACAGCAACTGAAATGACTGCAACACTTAACAAAGAGCTGCAGTTAGTTTCAGAGTGGATGGCAAGGAATAAGTTAGTCCTAAATATTTCAAAAACTAAAAGCATTGTATTTGGGACAAATAATTCACTAAACCCTAAACCTCAACTAAATCTTGTAATAAATAATGTGGAAATTGAGCAAGTTGAGGTGACTAAACTGCTTTGAGTAACCCTGGATTGTAAACCGTCATGGTCAAAACATATTGATATAACAGTAGCTAAGATGGAGAGAAGTCTGTCCATAATAAAGCACTGCTCTACCTTCTTAACAGCACTATCAACAAGGCAGGTCCTACAGGCTCTAGTTTTGTTGCACCTGGAATTACTGTTCAGTCGTGTGGTCAGGTGCCACAAAGAGGGACTTATGTTCAATTGGCTCAGAACAAGGCCAGCCACAGAGATCAATCATTAATAATATGCATGTCAATCTCTCCTGGCTCAAAGTAGAGGAGATATTGACTTCATCACCAAGCTGTCTGTTTAAACAACTAGCACACAGCTCTGACATCATTGCATACCCCATAAGACATGCCACCAGAGGTCTCTTTGCAGTCCCCAAGTCCAGACCAGACTACGGGAGGCACACAGTACTACATAGAGCCATAACTACATGGAGCTCTATTCCACAAACAGTAGAATCAGATTCTAAAAAAATGATAAAAATACACCTTATGGAACAGCAGGGACTGTGAAGCAACACAAACATAGGCACAGACACATGCATACACACACACACATGGATTTTGTGTTGTAGGTATGTGGTAGTGGAGTATGGGCCTGAGGGCACACACTTAGTGTGATGTGAATTCTGTAATGAATGAATGTATTGTAATGTTTTTAAAGTTGTATAACTTCCTTAATTTTGCCGGACCTCAGGAAGAGTAGCTGCTGCTAATAGGGATCCATAATAAATACAGATACAAATAGCAGACCAGGAGCAACTCAAATGAAGGGTTTAACGAAAGCCTTTCGGACAGTTCCAAAAATATGAGGCGGGTAGGCTGTGAAGATACACACACAATTCATCCAAGGATCTAATCTTTTAACATTTTTACCATAAATATGATTTTAGTTATGCATTATCATTAACACGATTTGTTTTAATTACATCCATTTTAAATAGTACATTCTAGCATATTTTGAGATGGGGAAATCCATTTCCCCTACATGCTGGATGGAGGTGGTATCACCCGACACCCCTTGATTCAGGATAATAGGAAGTGACAATGAGGGACACGCCCTCTAACAAGAAAACCTGGCAAACATGCTGCAGACATGGCACCACACCAAAAAAGAGCTGCGAGGATGTAACAAATGAAGAGTTTCATTACGAAATGCGCTATATCCATTTTCGGAAAAGTTGGTACATTTGTTTTGATTGTGTAGCCCTTTCCACTCTCAGCCAGTCATCCTGTATACATACGGGTTTAAAGTGTCAGATTTGGTCATTGATAAGCGCCTGACTTGAAACGTAGTAGCTTTACAGTAACATGCTATACATGAAGTCAGGGCTCTGCTTCACAGCGCTGTATGGGTTTTGACTGACAGCCGCTATAAACTTCAGCATCGTGCGCCACAAGAATATGCCCCCTATCCCTCCCGCTACATTTGCACATTTGTTGTCTGAGTGAGGGAAATGTGTTCTGAAAGATGAGAGGTTGAGGATTATAATGAATACCACTTTGATGTCATACAAGCAATCCACACACCCATGAGTCCAAATGTGCACTTCACATTTCCAATATTTGAAAACTCATGTCATTGTCGTTATCAACATTTATGATCACCATGTTTGATACACAGTTGCAAGGATAACATGCGTTATACCCTGGGTTGTCCTGAACACAATGAGCCTGTTTGTCATGTTGTGAAGAAAATTTGTCACGGAACACGCACTTGAATGCACTCATGACTCCTTTCTATGCACACCAACATTACAATCTGTCTGTCTGAGGTGCCTTTTGAAAGACAAAAACTGTAAGATTGTATTTTATAACTTAGCTAGTCATGTTGGAACATTTAATAATGGAACATTTTTGGATTGCGTAAACAACAACAGTAATTGTGTGATAGTGGTGACGCATCACACTGGGCACACACTGGTTGAATCAACATTGTTTCCAAGTCATTTCAATGACATGACGTTAAACCAACGTGGAATAGATGTTGAATTGACTTTAGTGCCCAGTGGCAGGGCTGTGTTCCAAACAAAAAACTACAAGGGTGCTTGCTTCAGTTCCTAGATGGCAAAAAATGCACCTTATAGTTGAGGCTCTTTCCTTAGGTCATAAAAGTGCATTGAAATTATTAGCCTGAACTGTGCACAGTTTGGAGAGGTGTGTGACCACTAGGAAACACCACTTAGACCTCTCACTCAAACCCGTGTAATATTTTTTTCTTATTAAATTGCAACTCTCCAAAATGTCAATGAATATTTGTATTATGCCACTGTAAACTCCAAGGCATTTTTTATACAAATACTTCTAGTAAGTTGAACCCAAATCAATGAAAATACATTATTACTTAAAATGTTTGTGGTACTGACTCAAAACTAAATGAGAAGTTACACCAACTCTCTTTTTAAAGTATTTTTCCCAGCATGCTCTACTGCAGGTAGATTTTTTTTTTTTGCATGTACATTGAGTGATTAATCAATCAATCTTATGCTAAACAAAGATAAATTATATATACACTGCTCCAAAAAATAAAGGGAACACTAAAATAACACATCCTCGATTTGAATGAATGAAATATTCTTATGAAATACTTTTTTCTTTACATAGTTGAATGTGCTGACAAAAAAATCACACAAAAATTATCAATGGAAATCAAATTTATCAACCCATGGAGGTCTGGATTTGGAGTGACACTCAAAATTAAAGTGGAAAACCACACTACAGGCTGATCCAACTTTAATGTAATGTCCTTAAAACAAGTCAAAATGAGGCTCAGTAGTGTGTGTGGCCTCCACGTGCCTGTATGACCTCCCTACAACGCCTGGGCATGCTCCTGATGAGGTGGCGGATGGTCTCCTGAGGGATCTCCTCCCAGACCTAGACTAAAGCATCCGCCAACTCCTGGACAGTCTGTGGTGCAACGTGGCGTTGGTGGATGGAGCGAGACATGATGTCCCAGATGTGCTCAATTGGATTCAGGTCTGGGGAACGGGCGGGCCAGTCCATAGCATCAATGCCTTCCTCTTGCAGGAACTGCTGACACACTCCAGCCACATGAGGTCTAGCATTGTCTTGCATTAGGAGGAACCCAGGGCCAACCGCACCAGCATATGGTCTCACAAGGGGTCTGAGGATCTCATCTCGGTACCTAATGGCAGTCAGGCTACCTCTGGCGAGCACATGGAGGGCTGTGCGGCCCCCCAAAGAAATGCCACCCCACACCATGACTGACCCACCGCCAAACCGGTCATGCTGGAGGATGTTGCAGGCAGCAGAACGTTCTCCACGGCGTCTCCAGACTCTGTCACGTCTGTCACGTGCTCAGTGTGAACCTGCTTTCATCTGTGAAGAGCACAGGGCGCCAGTGGCGAATTTGCCAATCTTGGTGTTCTCTGGCAAATGCCAAACGTCCTGTAAGCACAACCCCCACCTGTGGACGTCGGGCCCTCATACCACCCTCATGGAGTCTGTTTCTGACCGTTTGAGCAGACACATGCACATTTGTGGCCTGTTGGAGGTCATTTTGCAGGGCTCTGGCAGTGCTCATCCTGCTCCTCCTTGCACAAAGGCGGAGGTAGCTGTCCTGCTGCTGGGTTGTTGCCCTCCTACGGCCTCCTCCACGTCTCCTGATGTACTGGCCTGTCTCCTGGTAGCGTCTCCATGCTCTGGACACTACGCTAACAGACACAGCAAACCTTCTTGCAACAGCTCGCATTGATGTGCCATCCTGGATGAGCTGCACTACCTCAGCCACTTGTGTGGGTTGTAGACTCCGTCTCATGCTACCACTAGAGTGAAAGCACCGCCAGCATTCAATAGTGACCAAAACATCAGCCAGGAAGCATAGGAACTGAGAAGTGGTCTGTGGTTACCACCTGCAGAACCACTCCTTTATTGGGGGTGTCTTGCTAATTGCCTATCATTTCCACCTGTTGTCTATTCCATTTGCACAACAGCATGTGACATTTATTGTCAATCAGTGTTGCTTCCTAAGTGGACAGTTTGATTTCACAGAAGTGTGATTGACTTGGAGTTACATTGTGTTGTTTAAGTGTTCCCTTTATTTTTTGAGCAGTGTATATATGTTTTTAAACGGATCAATCTGGAAGCGGCGATATGGTATATAATATTTGTGAATACATTTTAAATGAATTAACTGGTGAGATAATTATTCTGATGAGAAATCATTGTTCCATATCACCTTTCAGTTCAAATGTTCTCAGAACAACCTAGAAGTTCTCTGTTCCAGATGGAAGTGACCGCAGTTGCACTCTTTTCGGTAGAGTTACATTTGGAGTAGAGAGTGGAGACCAGGCCAATAGATTTGGGAATATTCAAAAGTCTTAACCAGAATCAGAGAATCCCAGGCTCTGCTCGGCTCTAAAAGCCTTCGGAGAAGATGATATGATTCTTTGAGGTCTTAAAAAGTTTGAAGACCTGAATTGTTAAAGATGTCACTGAGGGTTAAAATATTTCTACTAGAGCATTGAGGAAAATCAAATGGTTTTAAGCCTGATAAGATTATGTTATTGTTTCATAAGTGAAAAGGACTGTGAACATGGAATGAGATCATAAGATGGGCATTGGCCTGTCGCCACACTTTATCTGCATTAGCAATTATTGGACCCATTCTGAGACATGTAGATTTTTGTTTACAGCCAGAGAATACTTGTAGTCTAATAGGTTTTATTAAAGCCTCTTCATTGGGTCCCAATGTGGCTTGATTAGTGGGATCTAGACAGATTTTCAGAAATCTCAAGTGGAAAGAAAAGTAATTCTTTAAAGTTAGGTAGAGCCAGTCCACCAAACGGTTTGGGGCGCTGCAGGGTATTCTGGGTCGTTTGTCTTTCCAGATGAAATTCCTGCACAATATATACAATTCTTTGAAATATTGAAGAGGGGTGAATTGGGAAGCATAGAAAATACAAAATTAAAGCAAGGAAGAATGTTCATCTTAATCACTGAAATTTTACCCTGAAGTGTAATATGTAAGGGAGACAAGTGGGCCAAGTCCTCTTTAATTTTCCCAATAGTAGCTGAGTAATTGTCTTGTACCATTAGTTGGAAAGTGGGCTAGAATTTGATCCCCAGATAGGTGAAACCTATTGGATTTAATTGGAGAGTGTGTGTTGTGGGGAGAGAATACTCCTCAGCTGCAGGATTTAGGGGCTATAAAATGGACCAATTTATATTATATCCTGAAAAGAAACCAAAAGGTTCAAATAATTTAAAGGTGCAATCTGCAATTGCTCCAGCCATTTTTGGACTTGTGAATTAACAATGTGCACCCACCCATTGATTCTTGAAGAATATAATTCATAATTGCCTCATGAGCTTAGTTCAACTGTCAAAGCCCATCAGAACCAAAAATATATTTTACTCCAATGTTTGTAAGCAACGTAAATGTAAACAAACACTATAAAAACATGGTTAAAACTATAATTTTGATAACAGGGATGGCCAGTCTTTGCATCCATAGCTCCGTCTATGAATATGAGAGTGCTTACATTTCTTAGCCCCATCCCTCAGCTTTTTACAGAAACAGGGGCGCTCTGTTGTTTCAACTGCTGATTGCCATTTTAAGAGAATGACATGGAGTTAGAAATATCTGATAAGAAAACTAGATCATCTGCATACAAGGAAATATGCTGGACAGTACCTTTAATAATAATAGGTCTCTGGACTTTTTCGCACAGCCTGGGCAAGAGGCTCAAGAGACAAGGCAAATAAAATTGGGGATAATGGACAACCTGGTCTTGAGCCTCTTTGCACCCTAAACTGCGGAGAAGTGGATCAACCGGTGAGAACTCGAGCAAAAGGCTCGTTGTAGAGAGTCCTGTGAATGATAGAGGATCCCAACCCAAAACACTTTAACACAACCCATAAGTATGTCCATTCTAAGCAGTCAAGGGACAGCACCGAGGAACAGCACTGCACAGGAAGATTATGCACAGGAGCTGAGTCGATAACATGAAAGTGACATTGGATATTATCTCAGACGAGTCTGCCTCTCAAAAAATGTGATCAAAATGGATCAAACCATGCACCAGCTTCTCCAATCTCTTTGTCAGCACCTTAGAATAGATTTTAAAATCGCTGTTCAAAAGTGCAATAGGCCTACCTATAGCTTGAGCATTCAATAGGGTCCTTATCCTTCTTAAGACATAGGGAAATTAGAGCTGTTTTTTGGTCCCAGTGGAAAGAACCCATTTGTAAAGAGTAGTTTATTGAATTTAAAAATAATGGGCTATTTAAATACCAAAGTGCTAACAGGAGTTTTAGAGGTATACCTCCAGGCCTGGGGTTTATTATTTTTCTGCATAGTTAAGGTGGCCAATTTCAGTTCATGGATTGAAATGGGACATTCATCTTCTTCCGCTTGTTGTAACGAGATGGAAATCTCAAGTAGTTCAGATGAGGTTAGTAAATCAGGATCTTAAGAAGATTTGGATGTGTAGAGATTAACACCTGATTAATTTGGGAGGGTGAAGAGTATTAGAGTCTTTGATGGCGTCGATAGAGGCTAGACATTCAGATTGTTTTAGCTCCAAGAGCCTGCTAGGTCTATCTGCATTTTCATTATTTGATTGTCTAGTTTGTAAGTATAAGAATTCACATTTAGCATTTGGGAATGTTTCATATTCTGGTTTTAGAGAGGCTAGTTGTTTAGTTCTGTCTATTTGGAATTGTGATTTTTGTAGTGGTTCTAGATGTGCTATTTCTTTCTCCAAACAAGCAATTTCAGAATAACAGTGTCTATTGAAATTGGAAAATGAAGTACAAGCACCTGAAACATTTAGTGACTCCCCAAAGGCTATGAGGATTATTCATTGTTTCAGAGTTTAGGTCTAGAAATTCTGTAATTCTATTTGAAAAAAATGTATGTAAATAAAGATGTAATCCATGCGAGAGCAGGTATTGTGCTTTGCAGAGAAGGTGTAATCTTTGCAGATTTTTTTTTAGTCGCCACGTGTCAACAATGTTGAGCTCCTTTAGGAATGATTGGAAGTAAATTGAAGCGGTCAAACGGGATGTAATTGTCACGCCTACTCCCGCTCCCCCTCCCAGGCTACCTGTCATCATGCGCAACTGTTACCATAATCTCTTGAAAGGCCTTTGGTGTTCAGACTCAATATATTAACATTAGTCATTGAGATGTAACAAATACACTTTCTTGGTGAGTGAAGTAAAAATCTTACATGATCGAGAACTGTTTATCCAATATAGAAATGACTAACTTCACTTTAAATGTAGGAAAGGGATTACCTCAATTGTATCAATTAGCCTTAACTCAAATATAAATCAGTAAATGCAAAACAGTTAACTACACTCAAAGCAAAAATTCAGAAGCATTCTGTCTTCCTCTGTGTTGACTTTAGCCTAGAGCTCAAAGAGAGCGGTTGAGACCTGAGACACACGTGTAGTAGTTATCGGCCCTGTCATTACTCAAAACCATTTAAGAAACCTGTTTCACTAAATATATCTGAGTACAGTTACATAAAGTGATTTTTTTTAGTCATTACTCAAACCAATAGTAGCTACTGAGTATTGTTACATGCACACAATAATGTGATTATTGTGAATAGTTAGATTAATATAATAGTTTGATTAAAATGTTTACGTGCTTTGCAAGAAGAACGATTTCCCTTATAATCCTGTTACATGGACACATGAAATCAGGCTACCTGATGGCACTCTATTCAATGCAGAAAATTGGCAATCAAAATAAACGTTCTACCACAGCGACCATGTTATTTTTGGGAAGCATATTTGATTCTAAGTTCAAACATGTAAAGTTTGTATGTGAAAACTACTTCTAAGACACATACATTCAGTTGTTTTGAACTCACTTCACTCAAGCTAAAGAGGTAGGCTCGCTCGGCTAGTGCTAGCACAAGCACAGATCAAATGAATAGTGTGCAACCGCAGCCCGCAATTCGGGGCGTTCCTGCATGTGGGTATACGCACAATGTCTTCATGCTTGTGACACTTTTGAATGTACAGTACCAGTCGAAAGTTTGGACAACTTCTCATTCAAGTGTTTTTCTTTATTTTTCCTATTTTCTACACTGTAGAATAATAGTGAACACATCAAAACTATGAAATAACACATATGGAATCATGTAGTAACCAAAACAGTGTTAAACAAATCAAGGCAAAGGGGTGGCTACTTTGAAGAATCACATTTAAAATAAAAAATCTATTTGTTTAACACGTTTTTGGTGACAACATGATTCCATATGTGTTATTTCATAGTTTTGATGTCTTCTACATAGTAGAAAATAGTCAAATAAAGAAAAACCCTTGAATGAGTAAGTGTGTCCAAACTTTTGACTGGTACTGTAGGTCAAAAGGGAAATAAAAGTATTATCTAAGTTATTTTGCTCTCGTCTCTGGAGTCCCCCTTGCTAACTAGTAGGAGCGAAAGCGGTAGACAGCGTCCTTCGCTCCCACCTGCCGAACACCTGCTCTCACCATCATTAACAGAACTGAGGGAAAACAGTGCCCGACAGCCGGGGGGGCAAAGGACACTACCGGCCGCCCCTGCCTCCCGCTAGCACAGCAGGTGGGACGCTGAGGCGACAGTGTGGTAGCTAACTAGCTAGCTTGCTATACTGTGTGCTTGCTAGCTAGCTAGCTAGCTAGCTAGCATGTTAGTTAGCTAACTAACTCGCACCCACCTTCTGTGTACTGGACTAGCTGGCTAAGTTAGTACACAGTGTTCTTCACTCCTGCCTGATGAACACCTTCCCTCGCCATCGTAAACAGAACTGCTGGAAAACAGTGCCCGACAGGTGGGGACAAAGGACACTGTCTACTGGTGTACGGCTAGCTAGCTACCATTGTCGCCCTCGCCCCTTCATTTTGTGGAGTTTATGGGCAGCTGGCATCCAATCTTATTGTGCATTAACGCCACCAACTATACTGGAGTTCCCCACCTGTCCTAATAATTTTAAAAAATTGCTTGGAAAACTAGATGTTTTAATCAGTGTATGCTTACTTCGATTTTGCCTTTACACCAATTAAGTTAAGCAGAGTAAGCTGTTTAAATGACTATTGCATAATCTGCCTACTTCCATAATCAGTTTAATACCAAATGATTACTGAGCATGTAAACATGCCCACTGTGATCCTGTAGGGTTTGAGTTGTATCAGCGTGAAAAAAAAATCTAACGCCCCCACTAAGCCACACCTTGAGTGAATTGTAGTACCACCCATGACTGTATTTGATAGTGACAGTCATGGTTGTTGAATTTGTTCATTTTCAATCCTTTGGCCTTCACCAAGTGAGTTCCCAGGTGAATATTATCATTATTATTATATATCTCATAAGACCTAATTTTGAAGCCTAGCTTTACCCTAATACAGTGGCCTGAAACTCAAAGTAACAGGCCACATCAGCCCTGCAAGTAGGGTTGCAAAATTCCGGTAACTTTCCCAATCTTTCAAAAATTCTAGGTTGAAGGATTTCCAATCTTCCAATCGGGATTTCTGGAAAACCTGGGAGATTTTAAAGAATTTTGCAACCCTACCTGCATGTCACATTATGCTAGATTGTAAAGCAATATGTAGTTCATATTGGAACACAGCCAGAATTAGGTTATCCAACAGTTGAAATTTGTATTCACCTGTAACCTGCATTCATAATGATTGCTCGGGTTAGGAACAGTCTACCGAAGCCATTTAAACTGAAACAACCATTTCAATAACGGGTGCAAAAATTCTAACTAAATGATTGGATTAGTTTAACAGATTAAACTCTCTGGCAATAATCTCTGCAACGGTTGCACTCTTAGTTCAGTCCGGAGCTATGTACATACGCTTCGGGAATGCCCAGTGGTCTCTGACCTCTGGACATACAGTACGATAAATACCTTCTTCGCACCTTGATAAAGGTAAATGTACCTATGTCGCCTGGTTTGTTTCTACTAGGAAATATTTGACATTCTATTGGATTAGATGAAATTGAAAGTGTTAATGTGTGCCCTAACTGCTGCCAAAAAGGCAATACATGTTTTTGTTGTTGACCCAAATACTTATTTGAAATCTTCCTGGAAAATGTACATTTTGGACATACTTATTCTAGAGAAATCCACAGCTAAACTGCATGGCACGGCTACAACTCTAGTGGGCAGGTTAAATCAAAGACATTTGTTAGGTACCCCTCATGTAATATTATCTCTCAATTGTTGTATCTTGAACTGCTTGTCAATCCCCTCTTCATGCTCATGTTTTGTTTCTGTGCAAATCATGTGACCGCTATCTCTTGTTTGATTGACATTGATACAACCCCCTCCCACAAAAAAAGCATAGGGACATTTAGCTGTATGACTAGATGTGGCCTTCACACTAAGGAAGTTATTTTTCACGCTCCCTTTGGCTTCCCAAATCCCAGTCTGTTCTGTTTGGTCTGCTTTGCGGGCATCCCCGGAAATATTGGCCACTTGGAACTCTGGGTTTAAAAACGCGTATTTTCATGGCGCAACTATGTTGTGGCAAAATACCTGTATGTGTATAGTATACTGTATATTCAGCTACTCACGCTACAGGCGTTGTCACTGGTACATCCCTGTGTGACATTGACCAGCTCCACCAGGCCGTACGAGGCCACTGGGGTTGGTATGGGGAAAAACTGCAACCGTTTACTGTTAATCCTCAAGTCCTGGACACAGCCTTTCAGGTAACCCCCAAAGGAGGCCGAGGCTCTTTGGTCGGCCAGGCCCCCGACGTAGACCAGGTCCCCTGGCTGAGCCACCACGGGCCGGACGGGGATGGTTCCCTGGCTATGGGCTGACTGGAACAGGGTCACAAAGTCACCCTCCAGCTGCACCGTCACCAAGTGAAAGTGGCCGTCGCTGACCACGACTCGACCCGACAGGCTCTCTAAGTTGTTCACCTGAAATTTTACCCGGCCATCGTCCAGCCACAGGTGGAGGTACTGGCTGGTGCTGTTGGCCAGGACCAGGAGGAGGCCGTTCGAGCGCCGCGTGCGCACAAACATGGATATGGTGATGGTGCCTGAACCCGGGGGGTCATCCAAGGAGAAGACGGCATAGCTCGCCGCATCCTCGTTGCCGAACCTGGCCGGGTTATACTCTGTGTTGGTACAGAAAGAGAGAGAGTTTAACAATTAATAAAGTTCCATACACCATCCTACCAATTACTAAATGGATAGATGAAGAACTAACAGAGAGAGAGAGAGAGTGTCAAAATACAATAGCATGATTTCCACTACCTTTCGATCTCCGGGTGAACTACTGTGTGCTAGTGCCTTTTTTTGGTTTTGTTTACTGGCCTGGGTAAAAGAGTTGGTGCCAATTCCATTTCAACTGAGTCAAATCAAGAAGTGAATTCAAAGTTTTCAAATCATGAATTTAAATTAAATTGCCCCAAACTTTGACTTGGTATCACCCTGAGATGTTTATATCACTCCTTCAAGTCACAGGGATGGGCAATTCCAGTCCTCAAGGGCCAGATTGGTATCACTTTTTACCTAACCAACACACCTGATTAAACCAATTGCATTCTAAACTTAAGACCATGATTAGTTGATTATTAGAGTCAGTTGTGTTAGCTGGGGCAATCCGGTCCCGAGCAGTCGCCCATCCCTGATTCTAGGTGAAGCGGACCGGTACGCAGAACAGTTATTTCCACCTATCATGTTAGAGCACGTGACAAACTCATTCCACGGAGGGCCGAGTGTCTGCGGGTTTTCGCTCCTCCCTTGTACTTGATTGATGAAATAAATTCAGTAATTAGTAAGGAACTCCCCTCACCTGGTTGTCTATGTCTTAATTGAAAATAAAAAATAAAAACCTAGGCCTTCCATGGAATGAGTTTGACACCCCTGCGTTAGAGGATTGTTGCGAGAGTCCTTGGGAAACCCTGTTTTACGTCAGGTGAAGGCGGTCCTTAATCCCTAAACATTTCCTTAATCCAAGAGTCAGGTGTACGTGTGTGTAAGTGTGTGTTTACATGGTTGTGTGTGTGTGTGTATTCTACATGCTATTTTAGCTAGTTCTCTAAGCTCCTTTGCAGTCTACCACAGGCTACTTTTATCCACCTCTTATGTGCCACAGGAGGATGTCAGCCATTTAGATTTTGGAGTGATTCTATTGAGGCTGAACTGTTTACCTCAGGTGATTAGTTTATGAAACTCATACCAGAGTCTTTAGTGAAGTCCAAAATGATCACTACTTTCTGAGTTTGAACGTTTTGTCGTAAGCTACATTTATCAGAGCTCCATGATAAGCACATTGGCTCTAATAGGATATGTGAGATTATTGCATTGAAATGGAATAGATCTCATATTGTATCATTTTACTGCTTCGTTATGCCCATTGTTTTCATATGTTGCACTTTTCAAGTGTTTTGCTGCTACATTTACAGTGTTTTCAGACATGCAAGCGCAACACCACATCCCTCAGGCCTTACCCTCAGTGCAGTCCGTTGTCCCCTCGTACGGTCTGTAGCACTCGCACACATAGCTCCTCCATCCCTGGTTTATGCAATGCCCCCGGTTCTGACACGGGCTGTCGTCACACTTGTCCCTGTCGTTGCACCCGGCTGTGACGTTGACCTGAGCCGGTGAGTTGGCGACAGCGGGCACTACCAGCCGTGACTCCACAAACACGTCCCGGAAACAGCCCAGGAAGTAAGCAGCTGGACCAGGTGGATCAGGCGCGTCTGCAGCCTCAGCATCCCTTTCCCCTACCACCCCACCGAAGCCCCAGCCCAGTCCCACCCCTCCTAGAGAGAGGCTGTGGCGAACCGAGCTGGGCTCTCGTAGGCCGGAGCCTTGCTCCAGCAGGGGTGTCTCGGTGGCGGGGAACTCCCTGGTGCAGCCCACCTCAGAGCAGGGGGAGTAAAGCAGCCTCACACTGCTCCCCTCCTCCTCACAGCCCAGCCAAGCCTCCACCGTGTGCCACTGACTGTCCGCCACACTTGGCGGTAGCTCCAGAAATACTGGGGTTCTTGTCCCTCGAGCTCTTAGCATTCTGAGGCGTAAGCGGCTGTCTACCAGCTCGATGGTGAGCAGCAGGTCGTCGACCCGGCGCTGGAGGAGGGTGCCGACAGGCCGGTCCGTCTTGAAGCTAAAGGTGACGTTGAGAGGGACTTCAGGGTCCGATATCTGGGTCTCCACATACATGTAGCCGCTGGACTCGAAGGAGAAGATGGTTGACGTCTGACACGTGGAGCCGGTGAAGCCTGCGCGGCAGGCGCAGGTGTAGGTGTGGCGGTAGTTCAGGAAGAAGGGAGAGCAGATGCCACCATTCTTGCAGCGGTTGCCGTCACAGCCCAGGAGGGCAACTGTGCAATTCTCGCCTCCGTACAGTAAGCCATCTTGGCTCTGTTGAGAGCAGAGGCACCTGTAGCCACCATGTTGGCTTTCGCAGACGCCACCATTCTGACACGGTTGCAGTTCACATGCATAAGTGTCCTCCTCACAGAGACCACCTGTGTAGATAGGTAAACATAATCAGATAACATAACCAGTTGGCAATTCATTTTGCATCTATTTGGAATTGATATGTCATTCATATTATATTGGAAATGGACAAATTCTATATATTTTTTTGCATGTGAATTTGGCCATACTAAGAAACATTAATCCAAAGGTTTGGCCCATGACATGCCAGTGATTACTAGTTTGTTTTAAACAAATCTTCATCCATCATTATTGTCCAATATATCCATATTCATTCATAATATATCCATATATTATATCAATATTCACACTTAACTAGTTAATTACTTTATCTAGGGAAGTATGACACTATTGGTTGGTAAAACATGTTCACGTACTTGCACACGTTCATTACTTGTTCGATATCAAACAATAAATATAACTTTAATTCTGGAAATAGATACTTGTAATTTATTTTGTTACATTTAGTTTCAACATGATAGAAAATACATCATTAGGTTAAAAAGGTACAGTTGAAGTCGGAAGTTTACACACACACACCTTAGCCAAATACATTGTAAAAATAGCCAAATACATCCTTGTAAAAATTCACCGTCTTAAGAATGTGAAATGTCAGAATAATAGTAGAGAGAATGATTTATGTCATATTTTATTTCTTTCATCACATTCCCTGTGGGTCAGAAGTTTACATACGCTCAATTAGTATTTGGTAGCTTTGCCTTTAAATTTTTTAACTTGGATCAAACATTTCGGGTAGCCTTCCACAAGCTTCCCACAATACATTTTGTGAATTTTGGCCCATTCCTACTGACAGAGCTGGTGTAACTGAGTCAGGTTTGTAGGCCTCCTTGCTCGCACACGCTTTTTCAGTTCTACCCACAAATGTTCTATAGGATTGAGGTCAGGGCTTTGTGATGGCCACTCCAATACCTTGACTTTGTTGTCCTTAAGACCCATTTGCGACCAAGCTTTAACTTCCTGATGTTTTGCGATGTTGCTTCAATATATACACATACTTTTACTTCCTCATGAAGGAAGACTTTTACATACTTTTCTTTCCCCTTTTACTTCCTCATGCCTTCTAATTTTGTGAAGTACACCAGTCCCTCCTGCAGCAAAGCACCCGCACAACATGATGCCGCCACGGTTGGGATGGTGTTCTTCGGCTTGCAAGCCTCCCCCTTTTTCCTCCAAACATAACAATGGTCATTATGGCCAAACAGTTCCATTTTTGTTTCATCAGACCAGAGAACATTCCTCCAAAAGTATGATCTTTGTCCCCATGTGCAGTTGCAAACCGTAGTCTGGCTTTTTTATGGCGGTTTTGGAGCAGTGGCTTCTTCCTTGCCAAGTGGCCTTTCAGGTTATGTCGATATAGGACTTGTTTCACTGTGGATATAGATACTTTTGTACCCGTTTCCTCCAGCATCTTCACAACGTCATTTTCTGTTGTTCTGGGATTGATTTGCACTTTTCACACCAAAGTACGTTCATCTCATAGAGACAGAACGCGTCTCCTTCCTGAGCAGTATGATGGCTGTGTGGTCCCATGGTGTTTATACTTGCGTACTATTGTTTGTAGAGATGAACCTGGTACCTTCAGGCATTTGGAAATTGCTCCCAAAGATGAACCAGACTTGTGGAGGTCTACAATTGTTTTTCTGAGGTCTTGGCTGTTTTCTTTTGATTTTCCCATGATGTCAAGCAAAGAGGCACTGAGTTTGAAGGTAGGCCTTGAAATACATCCACATGTACACCTCCAATTGTCTCAAATGATGTCAATTAGCCTATCAGAAGCTTCTAAAGCCATGACATCATTTTTTTGGAATTTTCCAAGCTGTTTAAAGTCACAGTCAACTTAGTGTATGTAAACTTCTGACCCACTGGAATTGTGATACAGTGCATTATAAGTGAAAAAATCTGTCTGTCAACAATTGTTAGAAAAAATGACTTGTGTCATGCACAAAGTAGATGTCCTAAAAATATTATTTGCCAAAACTATAGTTTGTTAACAAGACATCTGTGGAGTGGTTGAAAAACGAGTTTTAATGACTCCAACCTAAGTGTATGTAAACTTCCCACTTCAACTGTAAATGTAAACATTAGCATGATGACACAATTGTATATGCTCATTGTAACATTCAGTGCACACTATATAGCATGGGACCTCACAGAACAAACAACAAACAACATCCACTGGGCAACAACTAATTGAGTCAACATTGTTTCCATATCATTAAAAAAATATGCTGAATCAAATGTGGAAAACTGATTGGATTTTTTAAAAGTCATCAAGGTAAGGGGATTTTTCTTTTTTTCACCCAACTTTTAACCTTGAATTCACGTTAGTTGACAACTCAACCAAATGTAAATCAAAGCTAGATGTAAATCAGAACTGACGTCTGTGTCCAGTGGGCATGAACAAGAGAGCAAAATTACCTGTGTAGCACAACCACAAAATCCAAACACACACGTTGATTCTCAACATGGTCCTTGCCAAGTCCTCCTAATCAGAAGAAAATCGAAATATCGACATATGACTCCATTGCATTTCATAGAAGTGGTTTGGAAACCATAACAACAGAAATCAGCTTCTTCCCTTGTGTTTCCCCCATACACAAATGGCTGCCCAGTCCAGTCTAATGCTGGGATCACTACAAGCCATATAGCCTATTCTGGATTAAGTTAATGCACTTAAAATGTCTTACAAATCGAGTGTTGTCCAGGGAGGAGTTTACAGGACTAATTTGAGCAATGGTGAACATCTCCATTCTAGCAACACGAAAGCTTACATAATAGACTGGAACCTACCTCACATATATTTAGGAGTAGGAGGACCTGTCTCTTACGTAGTTGTTAAAAGCAGTGTGCGTTTAGCCAGTTGAGGCAGCATCTGCATTGGCCAGAGGCCAGCGGAGGCAATATGGCTCGAGTCTGTCTCGCTGTGGCACTTCTGTCACCAAAACATGTTCCATAATGAAACACTGTTACAGGCGTTGAATCAAACCTACTGTACAATAAAACACAGCGGTAGCGCACTGTACATAGGGAGCCAATTTGCATGACGTCAGTAAATCTAACTGAGGCATTGTTTTTACGTTTATGCTGATTAATTCATATTTGTTGATGCTGACATACTGAGTTGCCTAATGTACTGTATGTAAATACCATGTCATAATCAAAATACAAATTGCAAGTGGGTCTGAAATGAGGGAGAATAAAGGGCAGAACAGTAAAGGGGTCTATACTGTTGAAGTAAAAGGAAGGTTTGCTGCCCAAAGAAGACATGGAGAAGGACGAAAGGGGATGAGATGAAGAATGCAGTCACCACGATTGTCAAAAGAGTACAGCTACGACTGGAAGTTACTTTTTGTAGTAGGTCAGGAGAGCACTCTAGCTATACCTAAACCTTTCCCTAACCATAATCTAATTATCCAAACCTGCTAAGTTAACTTACCCAGCAGGTTAGAGGAGTTTTCCTAACCTGTTTCTAAAGGACATCCCTGCCGGCCAAACCCTCCCCTAACCCGGACAACGCTGGGCCAATTGTGCACGGCCCCATGGGTCTCCCAGTCATCACCGGCATCGACAGAGCATGGACTTGAACCAGGATCTCTAGTGGCACACGACCACTGTACCACTCGGGGGCCCCTGATGTGTCTCTACACTGAGTATACAAAACATTGATAAAAAGAGATTTCACACTGGGATATTATGTTGATCTTAACAAGTGAAATGGCATGAACACTGAGTATACAAAAAATGAAGAACATCTGCTCTTTCAACGACATAGGGGCTCCCGAGTGGCGCAGTGGTCTAAGACACTGCATCTCAGTGCAAGTGGTGTCACTACATTCCCTGGTTTGAATCCAGGCTGTATCACATCTGTGGTAGGCTGTCATTGTAAATAAAAATGTGTTCTTAACTGACTTGCCTAGTAAAATAAAAATGCTTTCGACACCTTGTAGAGTCCATGTCCCAGCTGTTCTGAGGGCAAAAGGGGTGGGTGCTGCAGTGGTCTAAGGCACTACATCGCAGCGCTTGAGGTGTCACTACAGCCCTAGGTTCAATACCAGGCTGTGTTACAACTGGCTGTGACTGGGAGACCCATGAGGCGGTGCACAATTGGCCCAGCGTTGTCCAGGTTAGGGGAGGGTTTGGCTGGGTGGGATGTTCTTGTCCCATTGTGCTCTAGTGACTCCTTGCGGTGCAAGCTGACTTCAGTTGCCTGTTGGACGGTGTTTCCTCTGACACATTGGTGTGGCTAACTTTCTATAAACACCCACTAGAGGGAGCCAAACAACACAATATACTGATAATGGCATACTGACAAAATACTGCTATTATGGCTGATGTAATGTGGACAAATTGGGGAGGGAAGCCATGGGTGGGCCTGGGAGGGCATAGGCCCACACACTTGGGAGCCAGGCCCATGCCAATCAGAAATAGTTTTTCCCCACAAAAGGGCTTTATTACAGATAGAAATACTCCTCAGTTTCATCAGCTGTCCAGATGGCTGGTCTCAGACGATCCCGCAGGTGAAGAAGACAAACGTGGAGGTCCTGGGCTGGCATGGTTACACTTGGTCTGCGGTTGTGAGGCCGGTTGGACGTACTGCCAAATTCTCAAAAAATATGTTGGAGGTTGCTTATGATAGTGAAATGAACATTACATTTTCTGGCAACAGCTCTTGAGGCGTCTGTGGCATTGTGTTGCATGACAAAACTACACATTTTAGAGGGGTCTTTTATTGTCCCCAGGACAAGGTGTACCTGTGTAATGATCATGCTGTTTAATCAGCTTCCTGATATGCCACACCTGTCAGGTGGATGGATTATCTTGGATTATTTTATCCATTCACTAACAGGTATGTAAACAAATTTGTACGAACAATTTGAGGGAAATACGCTTTTTTTTGTGCGTATGGAATATTTTGGGGATCTTTTATTTTACCTCATGAAACATGTTACATTTATAAATGTTGTTCCGTGTATATAAATGCAATCACTTCCTTATTTACATGTCATGATCAGTTATGTGACATTGTTACTGTGTTGTTAAGTGCTACTAGTCATTCAAGAAATCTAATCTTTCACCATCCATTTCAAAACATTTGTTTTTGTTTTGCCTAACTTGTAACAGTACTAAAGAGACATAGTACTAAAGAGGGATATGAAACCTCATTTGTCAGCAAAAGTTTTAAATGTTTTTTGTTTGTTGTCAAAGCTAGCTAGCTATTTAGCAGCCAGTGTTAGAGACCACGCTAGCAAAGCTATCTAACTTACAAATATTTTGGAAACACAACACATAAAAAATAACTGATACCCCCTAACATGTTTATATAGAATGTGTTGTAATTGTAGTATGTTTCTGACTATGTTTCACCTCCACACACTTTATCTTCTCCAGCACTTTGACTATCTGATATGGCCCTAGGAATACCAAAATTCTGCAGGATTCGGTTCTTCAGGATCCGTGTTGGGATATTCTTGGTCCTGCGGGAATTGCCAGGTCCTGCGGGAATTGCCATATCCTGCCGGAATATGAAAATCCTGAAGGTTTTGGTCCTGCAGGAATTGTCATGTTTGTGCAGGATTTTCAAAACTTTTGCAGGACATGCTGCCACCTATCCATGGTTTTTGGTTTGTATAAGTTCTTATTGTCAGGGACTTTTCCTGAGTTTATCAAACCTACAGGATTCCTGCAGGATTCCTTCACAAAAGGTTGAATTCCGGCAGGATTCCTGAAGGACTTTTTCGTAAGGGATAGCATTATGGAGGTCATAGCTGGTCTATTTGTACAGGTCCATGTTCCCAGTCACCTTCCCGTGCTAAAATGCTTTGGTTCACGCTTTCAGTTTTGCGCAAATGCTGCCATCTATCCACTGCTTGGAACTGCCTGGCTTCCGACTGCAAGGCGCTACAGAGGGTAGTGCGTACGGCCCAGTACATACTGGGGCCAAGGTCCCTGCCATCCAGGACCTCTATACTAGGTGGTGTCAGAGGAAGGCCCTAAAAATGGTCAAAGACTCCAGCTACCCATAGACTGTTCTCTCTGTCACCGCAGGGCAAGCGGTACCAAAGTGCCAAGTCTAGGTCCAAAAAGCTCCTAAACAGCTTATATCTGCTGCTACTCACTGTTTATTATCTACAGTGCCTTCAGAAAGTATTCAGACCCCTTGATTTTTTTCCACATTTTGTTACGTTACAGCCTATTTCTAAAATTGATTCTTGTTTTTTCCCCTCATCAGTCTACACACAATACCCCATAATCACAAAGCAAAATACATTTTTGCAAATGGATAAATAATAAACTGAAATATCACATTTACATAAGTATTCATGACTGTTTACTCAGTACTTTGTAAAGTACTTCTTCTTGGAGATGATGCTACAAGCTTGGCACAACTATTTTGGGAGTTTCTCCCATTCTTCTCTGCAGATCCTCTCGAGATCTGTCAGGTTGGATGGGGAGCATTGATGCACAGCTATTTTCAGGTCTCTCCAGAGATGTTCGATCGGGTTCAAGTCGGGGCTCTGGCTGGGCCACTCAAGGACCTTCAGAGACTTCTCCCAAAGCCACTCCTGCATTGTCTTGGCTATGTGCTTAGGGTTGTTGTCCTGTTGGAAGGTAAAACCAGCGATGGTTTCATCAAGGATCTCTGTACTTTGCTACGTTTATATTTCCCTTGATCCTGACTAGTCTCTCAGTCCCTGTTGCTGAAAAACTTCCCCACAGCAGGATGCTGCCACCGCCATGCTTCAGGCCAAAGTGTTCAGTCATGGTTTCATCAGAGAAGAGAATCTTATTTCTTATAGTCTGAGAGTCTTTAGGTGGCTTTTAGCAAACTCCAAGTGAGCTGTCATGTGCCTTTTACTGAGGAGTGGCTTCCATCTGGTCACTCTACCATAAAGGCCTGATTGGTGGAGTGCTGCAGAGATGGTTTTCCTCTTGGAAGGTTCTCCCATCTCCACAGAGAACCTCTAGAGCTCTGTCAGAGTGACCCTCGGGTTCTTGGTCACCTCCCTGACTAAGGCCCTTCTCCACTGATTGCTCAGTTTGGCTGGGCAGACAGCTCTAGGAAGAGTCTTGGTGGTTCCAAACTTCTTCCATTTAATGATGAAGGCCACTTGGGGATCTTCAAAGCTGCAGAACATTTTTGGTACACTTCCCCAGATCTGTGCTTCAAGACAATCCTGTCTCGGAGCTCTACAGACAATTCCTTTGACCTCATGGCTTGGTTTTTGCTCTGACATGCACTGTCAACTGTGGGACCTTATATAGATAGGTGTGTGCCTTTCCAAATCATGTCCAATCAATTGAATTTACCACAGGTGGACTCCAATCAAGTTGTAGAAACATCTCAAGGATAATCAATGGAAACAGGATGCACCTGAGATCAATTTCGAGTCTCATAGCAATATTTTTTTTTCTAAAAACCTGTTTTTGCTTCTTCATTATGAGGTATTGTGTGTAGATTGCTCCGGATTTGTATTTATTTAATCAATTTTAGAATAAGGTAGTAACGTAAGAAAATGTGGAAAAAGTCAACATACATATTACCTCAATTACCTTGACTAACTTGTAACTCCGCACATTGACTCGGTACCGATGCCCCCTGTTTATAGCCTCGTTATTATTATTTTTTGGTGTTATTTATTTTTATATATTTTTTCACTTGAGTTAATTTAGTAAATATTTTCTTAACTATTAATTTTCTTAAAACTGCATAGTTGGTTAAGGGCTTGTAAGTAAGCATTTCACGGTAAGGTCTTCTACACCTGTTGTATTCGGCATGTGACAAATACAATTTTATTTTATTTGATTTGAAAATCTGGGACACTCAAATGAATATGATATGTTAAGTTTGGTTACATAAGACAGAAGGTTACTTAAGGCAAAAACAAAAAGAGGGTGGTTGGTCGGGGTGGCTATATAACTCAAACGTCTAGCAACCCAAAGGTTGCATGTTTTAATCTCATCAAGGTCAACTTTGCAACTGGCACATCAGATACACTCCAAGAGGCACCCTGCACTTCTCACCACAGCATGGTGAACTCTGACCTTAGTGTGAGTATCACAACAGCATTAATGCATTTTATTATAAACAAATTATGGCTTGTCATATTCTGGGGAAGATAAATTACATATTTTAACATAGTCAACATTACTCTGATGGTCCATTAATGTTACCACATACTAATTGATTTTGCATTCAGTCCCTGGGTTTCCCAACATCTTAAGGGTGATGATTTGAGGGCCTCTTCACAGTTATTACAATGGTTTACTCTACAGATAGATGACACATTCTTATCGCTCAGGTTGAAAGTTGTATCCGCTTTTGGCCACAAGGTGGCAGTCTTGAAACGTTAATGACAGGGAACTGTATTGACCTGCCCAGATTTAATTTCTTCCTGTTTTCTAAGACTTCTCCGAATGGTATGTAATACACAGTTTTGGTACTTCACTGGTGACTATTACTATGGTGACATAGTCTCTTGGACTCTAGGGAAATTTGGTTTCCTGACGGACACCTTGGTTTTCCCCACCCTCCCGGATTCTTATGGGACTCTAGTATTAACAACTGCTTCTATTAGTTACCACAGCCACAACTTCAAATTGGCGATATCGTACAAAATTTATGAAAACAAAAATGAGCTTTTTGGTGTTAATTTAAGGTTAGGGTTAGGCACAAGATTAGTAGTGTGGTTCCATCTTGGAGGGCGGTCAAAATGATTAGCCAAGCAAGGAAAGTTTACAACGTAAGTCCCTCAGCCCTCATTTTTAGTCGAGTTTGCGTGTACAACTATGTTCACTTCAGGGCCTGTACTCCCCATAATTCAATTCGCGACGATTGTACATCCGCCAAGAAAAGTTAGCCAAAAATGAAAACCACAATGTCAAAATGGAGTCAACATACAAGTGTAAGTAAAAAGAAATGTAAATAAGTTAGAGATTGTGCTACTAATGCACATGACGGCACAAACACATCACAAATAAAAATGCTGTCACATGCACCGAAGTGTAGACCTTACCGTGAAATGCTTACTTACTTAACCAACAGTGCAGTTCAAGAAGAGTTAAGAAAATATTTACCAAATAAACTCAAGTAAAAAATAAAAATTGATTAAAGAGTAACACAATAACAATAATGAGGCTATATACAGGGGGTACAGGTTAGGTAGGGGTGAAGTGACCATGCATAGATAATAAACAGCGAGCAGCAGCAGTGTACAAAACAAATGGAGGTGGGTCAATATAAATAGTCCGCTGGCCATTAGATTAATTGTTCAGCAGTCTTATGGCTTGGGGGTAGAAGCTGTCAAGGAGCTTTTTGGTCCTAGACTTGGCGCTCCTGTACCGCTTGCCGTGCGGTAGCAGAGAATACAGTCTATGACTTGGTTGACTGGAGTCTCTGACAATTTTATGGACTTTCCTCTGACACGCCTATTATATAGGTCCTGGATGGCAGGAAGCTTGGCCCCAGTGATATACTGGGCCGTACGCACTGCCCTCTGTAGCGCCTTACGGTCAGATGCTGAGCAATTACCATACCAGGCGGTGATGCTATCAATGGTGCAGTTGCAAAACCTTTTGAGGATCTGAGGACCCATGCCAAATCTTTTCAGTCTCCCGAGGGGAAAAGGTTTTGTTGTGCCCTCTTCACGACTGTCTTGGTATGTTTGGACCATGATAGTTTGTTGGGGATGTGGACACCAAGGAACTTGAAACTCTCGACCCGCTCCACTAGAGCCCCGTCAATGTTTAGCCCGCCTTTTCCTGTAGTCCACGATCATCTCCTTTGTCTTGCTATCATTGAGGGAGAGCTTGTTGTCCTGGCACCACACTGCCAGTTCTCTGACTTCCTCCCTATAGGCTTTCTCATCATTGTCGGTGATCAGGCTGGTGAGCAGGATCACTGTTGTTGTCCGCAAACTTAATGATGTTGGTGTCGTGTTTGGCCACGCAGTCGTGGATGAACAGGTAGTACAGGAGGGGACTAAGTACACAACCCTGAGGGGCCCCAGTGTTGAGGATCAGCGTGACAGACGTGTTGTTGTGACAGGTTAAAGGAAATATTCATAGCCTGTTATACATTAAAAAGTATTAGTAAGTTCATAGTATATGAGGATCTTAAAACATCTAAGGTTAAAAAGATCATGCGTTCAGTATTAGTTGATAGAGATTGATAACATTCATATAATTGTGTTAAAGTTCAAATCCGTCAAGCGTACAAAGGGTACGAATTGTGAGAGGAATGTGTAAACGTTATATTGATCACTTTATTTTGTGGTGCCTAAAAGTGTTAATCTGTGATCTACTAAATGCTCTTAATCTATGAGCCTGAGATCGATTGCTCTGGTCTCCACCCATGTTCCCGGGGAAATCGTGGTCTTTTCTCTTTGCACTAAAAGTTATTGTTGAGAAAACAAGACCATATAATTCTCCTGATTATTTCTCCCCTTTTTCAGGAGCGTAATATTGTTGCCTACCCTTACCACGTGGGGGTATCCCGTCAGGAAGTCCAGGATGCAGGGAGGTGTTTAGTCTCAGGTTCCTTAGCTTAGTGATGAGCTTCGTAGGCACTATGGTGTTGAACGCTGAGCTGTAGTCAATGAACAACATTCTCACATAGGTGTTCCTTTGGCCCAGGTGAGAAAGGGCAGTGTGGAGTGTGATTGAGATTGCGTCATCTGTGGATCTGTTGGGGCGGTATGCGAATTGAAGTGGGTCTAGGGTGTCCGGGAGGATGCTGTTGATGTGAGCCAAATAATGATGCTTTTGGAAATTGTAGAAATAAAACACAATTTTCCTTTCTCAGAAGTTCCAGCTAGACAGGCTAATGTTATTTAGCTAATTAATTTGCTAGCTATCATACAGTAAGCATATATGAATAATTATATATTTAATGTAAGTAGACATGCATTCATAATTGACTGTAGTGCATATAAAGCACCCACAAGCTACCGGTGGCTGAAAACACAATCATCGCGGGATGAACAAGTGACGAATTTCCGGGCAAAGGCGGTCCACTTAAAAATCATTCCTTCCTCCCTTGCCCTGCAAGTGTAAACTCGTCAGACATCATGATATGTCATCATGATATGTCATCAGAAGTTTTCCACTTAATTTGAGGGCTGAGGGGATAGGGTGCGTCTTTTAAGTGTTTGGATTGCAGACATTGTCTCAAGCAAGGGGCTATGGTTCTGGTCTTGAGTTACGGTTTCGACTGATCCGACAGTGTTACTTCGGTACTGCAGTTTAACTATTTAACTAAAAATATAACTTCCATACACGGCCACATAGAGAAGTCAGATTTCAACATTCCAGTAAGACACTTTAGTCATCACCTCCGTGCATAAAATGAGCGGACAATGCAGAGTTGAAAAGTAAGAAAAGATTAGCAAGTAAAAAATAAAATAAAAAAAGGAAATAGTAACACAATAAAATAACAATAATGAGTCTATATACAAAGACTACCGGTACAGAGTCAATGTGTAAGGGGTACAAGGTTGTTGAAGTAATTTAGGTAATGTGTACAGTACATGTAGGTCGGGGTAAAAGTGATTATGCAATCAGTGTGAGTGTCTGTGTGTGTGTGGCGTCAATATGCATGTGTGTGTGTTTTATGAGTGTGTGTCTGGATGTGTTTAACTATTCTTGTGGGGACCAGAATAGTAAACAAACCCCCCCCCCAAAAAAAATGTACCAACTGGGGACATTTTGTTGGTCCCCACAAGGTCAAATGCTGTTTCTAGGGGGTTTAGGGTTAAGGTTAGAATTACGTTTAGGGTCAGGAGCTATGGTTCGTTTTAAGGTTAGGTTTTTGGGTTAAAGTTAGGGTTATGGTTAGAGTACGGGTTAGGTTTAGGGAAAATAGAATTTTGAATGGGACTGAATTGTGTGTCCCCACAAGGTTAGCTGTACAAGATTGTGTGTGTGTGTGTGTCGGAGTGTCAGTTTAGCATGTGTGAGTTTAGCATGTGTGAGTGTGTGGGTAGAGTCCATTGAGTGTGCATAGGTTGTGGGCAGGCAGCAGTGGAGAGTTTCAAAAACTTCAAGGTCCTCAGCATGCACATCACTGAGGACCTGAAATGGTCCCTTGTCACCGACAGCTTGGTGAAGAAGGTGCAACAGCTCTTCTTCAACCTGAGGAGAAATTTGGTTTGGCCCCACACAAATTTCTTCAGATGCACCATCGAGAGCATTCTGTCGGTCTATATTACCGCCTGGTATGGCACCGCCCGCAACCGCAGTGCTCTCTAGAGGGTGGTGAGGGTAGACCAACGCCTGCCCTCCAGGACATCTACAGCACCCGTGGTCACAGGAAGACCAAAAAGATAATCAAAGACCTCAGCCACGGCCTGTTCACCCCGCTACCATCTAGAAGGCGGAGACAGTACAGGTGCATCAATGCTGGGACTGAGACACTGATAAACAGCTTTATCTCCAGGCCATCTGAGTGTTGAGCTCAGTACCCTGCCCTGAATCTTAGACACTGTCACTAGCCGGCTACCACCCGGCACTCTACCCTGCATCTTAAAGACTGCTTCCCTATCAGTCATTGAACACGGGTTAATAATGTATACATACTGTTTCACACACATTATACAGTATGTACAGTACATTCAGAAAGTATTTATACCCTTTGACTTATTTCACATTTTGTTGTGTTACAGCCTAAATTCAAAATATATTAAATAGATTTGTCTCACACATACCCTCCAAATGCCCTCAAAAGACCAAGTGAAAACCTGTTTTAAGAAATGTTTGCAAATGTATTGAAAATGAAATACAGAAATATCTAATTTACATCAATATTCACACCCCTGAGTAAATACTTTTACAGCCTAAGACCTGGATTGTACAGCATTTGCCCATTATTAAAAAAATTCTTCAAGCTCCATCAATTTGATTGTTGATCATTGCTAGACAACGCCAGTGTAGATTTGGCCTTGTGTTTTAGGATATTGTCTGTTGGAAAGAGACTGAGGTTTTCAGCTAGTATTCTGCCTGTGCTTATTCTGTATTCTGTTCATTTTTATAAAAACAACTCCCTAGGCCTTGCAGATGACAAGCATACTCATAACAAGATGCAGCTACTCAGTGATGTGTTGTATTTGCCCTAAACATACTGCTTTGTATTCAGGATAAAACATACAATTTGTTGTGAGTAATTATAATGTTGTTGAATCATCATCAGTTTTCTCCTATCACAACCATTAAACACTAACTGTTTTAAAGTCACCAATGGCATCATGGTGAAATCCCTTCCTTTTCGGCAACTGAGTTAGGAAGGGCTCCTGTATCCCCCCCAAAATAATCTACAGTTGAAGTCGGACGTTTACATACGCTTAGGTTAGAGTCATTGAAAGTTGTTTTTCAACCACCTCACACATTTCTTGTTAACAAACTATAGTTTTGCCAAGTCGGTTAGGACATCGACTTTGTGCATGACACAAGTCATTTTTCAACATTTGTTTAGATACAGTGAATTATAAGTGAAATAATATGTATCACAATTCCAGTGGGTCAGAAGTTCACATAAATTAAGTTGACTGTGCCTTTAAACAGCTTGGAAAATTCCAGAAAATTATGGTCATGGCTTTAGAAGCTTCTGAAAGGCTAATTGACATCATTTAAAAAATATATATATATATTACCTTTATTTAACTAGGCAAGTAAGTTATGAACAAATTCTTATTTTCAATGATGGCCTAGGAACAGTGGGTTAACTGCCTTGCTCAGGGGCAGAACAACAGATTTGTACCTTGTTAGCTCAGGGATTTAAACTTGCAACCTTTCTGTTACTAGTCCAACGCTTTAACCACTAGACCACCCCATCATTTGAGTCAATTGGAGGTGTACCTGTGGATGTATTTCAAGGCCTACCTTCAAACTCAGTGTCTTGCTTGACATCATGGGAAAATCAAAAGAAATCAGCCAAGACCTCAGAAAAGAAATTGTAGACCTCCACAAGTCTGGTTCATCCTTGGGAGCAATTTCCAAATGCCTGAAGGTACCACGTTCATCTGTACAAACAATAGTACGCAAGTATAAACACCATGGCACCAAGCAGACGTCATACCACTCAGGAAGGAGACGTGCTCTGTCTCCTAGAGATGAACGTACTTTGGTGCAAATCAATCCCAGAACAGCAGCAAAGGACCTTGTGAAGATGCTGGAGGAAACAGGTACAAAAGGATCTATATCCACCGTAAAACGAGTCCTATACCAACATAACCTGAAAGGCCGCTCAGCAAGGGAGAAGCCACTGCTACAAAACCGCCATAAAAATGCCAGACTACGGTTTGCAACTGCACATGGGGACAAAGATCGTACTTTTTGGAGAAATGTCCTCTGGTCTGATGAAACAGTAATAGAACTGTTTGGCCATAATGACCATCGTTGTGTTTGGAGGAAAGAGGGGGAGGCTTACAAGCCGAAGAACACCATCCCAACCGTGAAGCACGAGAGGAAATTATGTGGATATATTGAAGCAACATCTCAAAACATCAGTCAGGAAGTTAAAGATTGGTCACAAATGGTTCTTCTAAATGGACAATGACTTCCAAAGTTGTGGCAAAATGGCTTAAGGACAACAAAGTCAAGGTATTGGAGTGGCCATCACAAAGCCCTGACCTCAATCCTATAGAAAATGTGTGGGCAGAACTGAAAAAGTGTGTGCGAGCAAGGAGGCCTACAAACCTGACTCAGTTACACCAGCTCTGTTAGGAGGAATGGGCCAAAATTCTCCC
The DNA here is from genome assembly GCF_045791955.1 of Oncorhynchus clarkii lewisi. NCBI lineage: Eukaryota > Metazoa > Chordata > Actinopteri > Salmoniformes > Salmonidae > Oncorhynchus > Oncorhynchus clarkii. Next base: position 9,129,089 of record NC_092174.1, on the reverse strand, counting down.
AACTTATTGTGGGAAGCTTGTGGAAGGCTACCTGAAACGTTTGACCCAAGTTAAACAATTTAAAGGCAATGCTACCAAATACTAATTGAGTGTATGTAAACTTTTGACCCACTGGGAATGTGATGAAAGAAATAAAAGCTGAAATAAATCATTCTCTACTATTAATCTGACATTTCACATTCTTAAAATAAAGTGGTGATCCTAACTGACCTAAGACAGGGAATTTTTACTAGGATTAAAGGAAAACTGAGTTTAAATGTATTTGGCTAAGGTGTATGTAAACTTCTGACTTCAACTGTATATATGTTCTCCTCTAATTGGCAATTGGCACCATATCAATCAAGTCAAAGCATCAGCAATTTTTTGGTTTACAGTAATATCATATGGCGTAAACTAAACAACATTACACTTACAGACTTGCTTTTTATCTAGTTGTTTCATGGGTGGAATCCTCAGTGCTTGGGGCTAGAAACAAGTGGGAAAATGGTTGCAATAGTGGGCTCAGTCCCTAGACAGTTCCTGTAGGTCTGAAAGGATCACAAAATGTATGTGTAAATGTACAGTATGTGTTTGTTTGCCATATTGCTTACATCCTTAAAATACTTTGCATTGTTGTTGCTATATATTTATAAATCAGAGCTTATTCATATTTATTTTTTAAATATATATTTTTAGGGTGTAGATCACTAATATGGCAGAGAGATTGTGACTTCTTTCAATGTAATTGTCGGCATCTTTTCCAACACCCCATATATATATTTTTTGTAAATATACAGTACCAGTCAAAAGTTTGCACACTCATTCCAGGCTTTTTCTTTATATGTACTATTTTCTACTTTGTAGAATAATAGTGAAGACATCAAACTATAAAATAACAAATATGGAATCATGTCGTAACCAAAAAAGTTATAGAATCCTGTCCTTTACACGGAAATGTCTGACTCGCTCCTTCCTTCACAAACATATATTTTGTAAGATCCAGCAGGTCTAAACTCCTTTGGTAAACTGTACAGGGATCTGGTATATAGGAAGTTGATATAAAAGACAATGATGGTTGAAATATCATGAGACAAGACAGTTGGATGTGTGATTGCATCTTGCTCATTTTAGCTAGTGATTCATTTAATTACCTATACAAGTGGATTTGCTTGACCATTTGTGACCAACCGGCTCGATTCGGTCTTATGTAGAAAAATTTGAAATGGTGTTCTTTACAATGAATAAAAGTAGAGACTCAGAGCTTAGAAAATGGTACAGTGGGGCAAAAAAAGTATTTAGTCAGCCACCAATTGTGCAAGTTCTCCCACTTAAAAAGATGAGAGAGGCCTGTAATTATCATCATAGGTACACTTAAACTATGACAGACAAAATGAGAAAAAAAATCCAGAAAATCACATTGTAGGATTTTTTATGAATTTATTTGCAAATTATGGTGCTTTTTGACTGACACCGGCCATATTCAATGGTTGTTGAGCGTTCGTAAATTCATCAACTAGATAGCCAGAGCGAATTGACCAAATACGTCTATCAACAGTTGTCGCAGTGACATCATTAACATTCTATTGAAATGGTTAATTGCATAGTGGAGTCTTTTGTTAAGACATGTAGCTAGCTAAACAATAAACCATAATCCCAACTCATGACGTTACTACCCTGCATGAATCTGCAGGTAGCTAACCAACCAGGGTCAATTTATTTATTTTAATTTTACCTTTATTTAACCAGGTAGGCTAGTTGAGAACATGTTCTCATTTACAACTGAGATCTGGCCAAGATAAAGTAAAGCAGTGTGGCACAAACAGCATCACAGAGTTACACATGGAATAAACACGCGTACAGTCAATAACACAATAGAAAAAAAGAAAGTCTATATACAGTGTGTGCAAATGGCGTGAGGAGGTAAGGAAATAAATAGGCCATAGTAGCAAAGTAATTACAATTTAGCAAATTAACACTGGAGTGATAGATGTACAGATGATGATGTGCAAGTAGAAATACTGGTGTGCAAAAGAGCAGAAAAGTAAATAAAAAACAATATGGGGATATTAGCTAGCTAACATTAGGCTATAACTAGTGAAGCAAATGGCTCTGAGATACGAATAATATTACTACGCAGATCAATGTTAGCTAGCTAGATAACAGTACACTTTTACTTGAAATGAAAACAACTTTCTGACAACTTTAGAGGCGTGTAATATCTGACAATGTATTTTACCAGTATACATGGATGGACACTTCTCCCTCTGACATGGATGCCATGGTTGCCCTTAGTTGTAATCCGGAGACAGGTGTTTTCTCCATCCCTTAGCTATCATACTCTAATTCCACTGATTTCAAAACACAGTCCTCCAGAAAGTGGAGAGCAACATTTATGCACTTCTACTATGTGATATCTTTAAAAAAAAGCTTTGTTAGAAAGGATTACCTGCACATACTGACTAGCTCAAATAGACAGAAGCGTGCTACATGGCAGACCAAACCGAAATAATCTCTCGGCAAGTCCAGCCTGTTCATTATTTCAGCCAATCGTGGCTAGTGGGAAGGTTGCTGGCTTTTTCTGTGGCTAAACCAATTTAACAATTGTATGGGTATTTACAAATGGCTTACAAGTTTGTTATCAAGGCACAAGAAAGTTCACATGTTCCAGAAGGCATTTCTGCCAAAATACGCAGTTTACGTTTGAATGGCTCTCCTGTGAAGAAGTGATGCCGTTTCCCGAAACTAGTCACATTTTCCATCACTATGACACATCACTTGCTCTGGGCCCTCAAGTTTATAAAAGTTACTACATGTGTGAGTCAATGCATTTCGATCGTTGTCACTGATAAAATCCCCATTAAACAACTGTTGGCTTCTCTCCACATCTAGCAACTGAAAAACAAGTACAACTCTTAAGGATAACAAGGATATGCACATATTGTTCTGAGACATTTCAGCTCATCAAGCAGGCCACTGCCAGATGAAAGGAACCAGGGTAATGTCAGGCAGCCGAGGGTAGAATGTAGCCGTACTACGCCACCTAGGTGTGATATAAGCCCAGTAGGAAGTCAATGGAATAATTACAAAATAACAAGATCTTGGTTTAGGAGGGGAGCAGTGTAACAATTACACAAAAGGAGGAGGCTGAAGTAGTGTACACAATTATAATTTTGATTATATTGTTTTGTATGATGAATTATAAAAATAATGTCTACAGAAAAGTATTCAGACAAAAATGACAAAACCATTATGCTAATTTGATGTCCGCTAGAAAAAGTCACTTTCAAAAGACAGTCTTATTCCAACAGATGGCACCAACGTCATCCTCAGTTCAGTCCATATTCACAGGTTCACCAACAGTAGTATAGATTCTCTCACAGCAGCTCCTCAATTTCCCACACGGTGAAGCCAGATCAGCGAATCACCTTAAGGTACACAATACTGCTGTATTTCAGGCGTTCCGAAGGCTGGCTTGGTCTAGTAGTTGCGGCTCCAGAAGTATATACAGGTTGGCCTTCCTGCTACACTATAAATCTATCATGTTTTCCACAGCGGTCTGGCGTTTGTCCAAAGGTCACACGTTAGGAGCGTCAGGATAAAACTGCTCTGTCCTGCCCAGTGGGCTCAACTGCAGGAGCAGTATAAAAAACATCTACTCCAGTCACTGTGCTGCCTTCCCCTACCACACCGGCTTACCTAGGACCTGCGAGGAAGTCTGGGTATTGTGGACATGGTTCTGCCTATGCTTCTTAGTAACTGCTTCTACCTCCCTACTTACAACAGTGGGGCTTAAGGGGACTCTAGTCTCCACTGTCTGCAGGCAGCAGATAGTCCCCCAAGAGTGAAAACCCCATACCTCTTCTACCATGCGTGGCCAGAAGAAGTGCTGACGAATTTGAGACACGGTCCTCCTCCCCCCCACATGGCCAGCACCTTCAATGTACTTTGTCCACACGTCCTGGTACATGGATGTTGGACAATCTGTAAGCGTTGCTCGTGGATGTTAGGGTCTGTAAATCTCCTACACAACACATCAACATGCCCCTGGCATCAACTCCATCTCCACATACCGTTTGACAGCTTGGATGTCTGGATCACTCAGCAGACCAGTCTGCCACTCAATAACCTGTGTACCAGAGTCCCCCTGCTGGTCAGGTACCACCACCACATTGGTCACACTCCGGTCTTGGGCTCCATGGGCACCCACATCCACAGTGTCTGGATCGGGCGAGGAATACGGGTCTCATGGCGGCCAATAGGCCCAACATATCCAAGAGACCCCTCCTTCCAATTGGCAGTATCTGTCCACCGGCAGGTGGTAGAGGCTCCTCTTTTGACCGGCTGAGGACGGGGGATCTGGCAAGGCAAAGTCACTGCGTTCCCATGGCTTTTGAATAACAGTGTCTGTCCAGCCATGCAATTATAACATTCATACCAATAATGAGGGGGTCAGTTGAAGGTTCATCCTTTACAAATCCTCGATTTGGTATTTTGACATCTCCAACTTCAAAGTTCATAACTTACCCTAATGTAAGGAATCTCAATGCCACTAGAGTGTCAAAACCGCAGGGTTTCCCCCCCACCCTCATACTACAATGAAGGAAGCATTGGTTCAGTAAGTGTTGTTGCATCAGAGTTACTTGCGAGCCTGTGTCTGGCTCCCTTGGAAGTTTAACTCCATCTATATGAACGTCCACTGTTGGACAATCTGCAATACAAGTTGCGGTGGCCCATTTAAACAACCATTACCAGGTGACCGTACTGCTCGGACCTCATCAACAGGGCTAGCTAGTTTAAAGTTGGGCCAGATTCTGAGAAATGCCTACTAATCTCTTGCTATGTTTTCGGCCTGGCAATGGTGGCAAAATGAGTTACCTTCAGCCCATATGTTAGAGTAGGATATTGGCCTCCTTCGTTCGGCCACAGTAGGTCAGCTCTTTGAAAGGGTTTCAGCTCCTGGATGATGTCCCTTGTTAGTGCCTTCATCTGGTCCTTAACCTCTTCCATGATTTCTCTTTTTAAAGCCTGCTTCCAGTCAGTTTCCTGTGGACGAGATCGCAGAACATTATACTCTCCTAAAGCAGAACACATTACCTCAGCCAAACTTTTGCCATGATGTTCCTCAGCACAGCCTCCTGGCATATCCGCAAATCCCTTTCCTGGGTTACAACGGGCATACAGTTGAAGTCGGAAGTTTACATACACCATAGCCAAATACATTTAAAAATCAAATCAAATTTATTTGTCACATACACATGGTTAGCAGATGTTAATGCGAGTGTAGCAAATTGCTTGTGCTTCTAGTTCCGACAATGCAGTAATAACCAACGAGTAATCTAACTAACAATTTCAAAACTACTACCTTATACACACAAGTGTAAAGGGATAAAGAATATGTACATAAGGATATATGAATGAGTGATGGTACAGAGCGGCATAGGCAAGATGCAGTAGATGGTATCGAGTACAGTATATACATATGAGATGAGTATGTAAACAAAGTGGCATAGTTTAAAGTGGCTAGTGATACATGTATTACATAAAGATGCAGTAGATGATATAGAGTACAGTATATACGTATACATATGAGATTAATAATGTAGGGTATGTAAACATTATATTAAGTAGCATTGTTTAAAGTGGCTAGTGATATATTTTACATCAATTCCCATCAATTCCCATTACTAAAGTGGCTGGAGTTGAGTCAGTGTGTTGGCAGCAGCCACTCAATGTTAGTGGTGGCTGTTTAACAGTCTGATGGCCTTGAGATAGAAGCTGTTTTTCAGTCTCTCGGTCCCAGCTTTGATGCACCTGTACTGACCTCGCCTTCTGGATGATAGCGGGGTGAACAGGCAGTGGCTCGGGTGGTTGATGTCCTTGATGATCTTTATGGCCTTCCTGTGACATCGGGTGGTGTAGGTGTCCTGGAGGGCAGGTAGTTTGCCCCCGGTGATACGTTGTGCAGACCTCACTACCCTCTGGAGAGCCTTACGGTTGTGGGCGGAGCAGTTGCCGTACCAGGCGGGTGATACAGCCCGACAGGATGCTCTCGATTGTGCATCTGTAGAAGTTTGTGAGTGCTTTTGGTGACAAGCCGAATTTCTTCAGCCTCCTGAGGTTGAAGAGTCTTCTTCTTCTTCACGATGCTGTCTTTGTGGGTGAACCAATTCAGTTTGTCTGTGATGTGTACGCCGAGGAACTTAAAACTTCACAATTCCTGACAATTCATTCTAGTAAAAATTCTTAGGTCAGTTAGGATCACCACTTTATTTTAAGAATGTGAAATGTTAGAATAATCTTTTATTTCTGTCATCACATTCCCAGTGGGTCAGAAGTTTACATACACTCAATTAGTTTGGCAGCATTGCCTTTAAATTGTTTAACTTTGGTCATTTTGGCCCATTCCCCCTGACAGAGCTGGTGTAACTGAGTCAGGTTTGTAGGTCTCCTTGCTCGCACACACGTTTTTTTCTGCCTACAAATGTTCTATAGGATTGAGATCAGGGCTTGACTTTGTTGTCTTTAAGCCATTTTGCAACAGGTTTGGAAGTATGCTTGGGGTCATTGTCCATTTGGAAGACCCATTTGTGACCAAGCTTTAACTTCCTGACTGATGTTTTGAGATGTTGCTTTAATATATCCACATAATTTTGCTGCCTCATGATGCCATCTATTTTGTGAAATGTACCAGTCGCTCCTGCATTAAGGCACCCCCACAGCATGATGCTGCCAGCCCCTTGCTTCACAGTTGGGATGGTGTTCTTCGGCTTGCAATCCTCCCCCTTTTTCCTCCAAACGATGGTCATTATGGCCAAACAATTTTATTTTTGTTTCATCAGACCAGAGGACATTTCTCCAAAAAGTACAATCTTTGTCCCATGTGTTGTTGCAAATCGTAGTCTGGCTTTTTTATGGCGGTTTTGGAGCAGTGGCTTTTTCCTTGCTGAGTGGCCTTTCAGTTTATGTCAATATAGGATTTGTTTTACTGTGGATATAGATACTTTTGTACCTGTTTCCTCCAGCATCTTCCTTGCTGTTGTTCTGAGATTGATTTTGCACTTTTCGCACCAAATTACGTTCATCTCTAGGAGCGGCTTGACGTCTGCGTGGTCTCCCTCTGTTCACCATTGTGTTGTTCGGTTTTTCTTACTATATCCGTTGGTCCTGTGACTACATATAGTGTTGGTTTGACTTCTGTGCTGCGTGCTTTGAATGTTTGGCTATGTTTGGCTATGAAAAGCCAACTGGCATTTACTCCCGAGGTGCTGACCTGTTGCACCCTCTTTTTTAATGTTTTTATTTTTTTAACCTTTATTTAACCAGGTAAGTCAGTTAAGAACAAATTCTTATTTTCAATGACGGCCTCGGAACAGTGGGTTGCCTGTTCAGGGGCAGAACGACAGATTTGTACCTTGTCAGCTCGGGGGTTTGAACTTGCAACCTTCCGGTTACTAGTCCAACGCTCTAACCACTAGGCTACCTCTACCACCACTGTGTTTATTATCTGACCCTGCTGGTCATCTAGGAACGTTTGACTATCTTGGCCATGTTCTGTTATAATCTCGACGCGGCACAGCCAGAGGAGGACTGGCCACACCTTAGAGCCTGGTTCCTCTCTAGGTTTCTTCCTAGGTTCTGGCCTTTCTAGGGAGTTTTTCCTAGCCACTGTGCTTCTACACCTGCATTGCTTGCTGTTTGGGGTTTTAGGCTGGGTTTCTGTACAGCACTTTGAGATATCAGCTGATGTATAAATAAATAAATACATTTGATTTGATTTGACTTTATAAATACATTTGTGCAATTGTTATTACGGGTCTCATCCTGTGCAATTATTAGAGATTTAATCTCACTCTTTTGTTTTGGTTTACATCCCTGTGTGTTTTGTATACGTGTTTGTTTTGGGCTTCGTCCCCGTAACCTTTCATGGCATGTTGTGTAGTTTGAGTATTAAAACCCCTATTACGTTTTCCTTCGCCTGTCTCCAACCATTTATACAACGTGACAGTACTTTACTATTTATATTTGACCATTTTTACTTCAATACATTCCTAAAGAAAATATTGTACTTTTTACTCCATACGTTTTTCCTGGCAAACCCAAAGTACTCGTTACATTTTGAATGCTTAGCAGGATAGGAAAATTGTGAAATTCAGACTCATCAAGAGAACATGTGGTCATCCCTACTGCCTATGGTCTGGTGGACTAACTAAACACAAATGCATCTTTTGTGTTATGCATGTGAGTGAGGACCCAAAAGCGGTTTAACAAAAACAGAGTCCTTTAATGTCAAAACACAGGTAAGACATAGATCCTCTTCAAATGTATATGATGGCAAAATAAACAACCCGCAGAGAGGGCGACAAATGAAACATAAAGTCCTTCTGATAATCACAGAAGAGTTCCCCTTCTAGCAGCAGAGGAGAATAGCTGGGATAGAGTCCCCTTCTAGCAGCAGAGGAGAATAGCTGGGTTAGCGGCGACAGACTGCTGGTCTCTCTGGGTAGGCGCGGGTCGTAGAGGACAGAGGTACCTGATCACACGTAGCATCAGATGAACAGGCAGATTCCGACAGGACAGGACAAGGGTGAAGCAAACGAGACGATAGTTTGGTTCTGGCATGAGAAACTCAAACGAGAATCTGACAAAGACAGAAGCAGGAACAGAGAGAGAAATAGAGACCTAATCAGAGGGAAAAAAGGGAACAGGTGGGAAAAGGGTGAACGAGGTAGTTAGAGAAGATGAGGAGCAGCTGGGGGAAGGAGAGGAAGAGAAGGTAACCTAATACGACCAGCAGAGGGAGACAGAGTGAAGAGAAAGAACAGGAACAAGACATAATATGGCAATACATGACAGTACCCCCCCACTCACCGAGCGCCTCCTGGCGCACTCGAGGAGGAAACCTGGCGGCAACGGAGGAAATCATTGATCAGCGAACCGTCCAGCACGTCCCGAGAGGGAACCCAACTCCTTTCCTCAGGACTGTACCCCTCCCAATCCACTAGGTACTGATGACCACGGCCCCGAGGACGCATGTCCAAAATCTTACGGACCCTGTAGATAGGTGCGCCCTCGACAAGGATGGGGGGGGGGGGGAGACGAGCGGGGGCGCGAAGAACGGGCTTAACACAGGAGACATGGAAGACCGGGTGGACGCGACGAAGATATCGCGGAAGAAGAAGTCGCACTGCGACAGGATTAATGATCTGAGAAATACGGAACGGACCAATGAACCGCGGGGTCAACTTGCGAGAAGCTGTCTTAAGGGGAAGGTTCTGAGTGGAGAGCCAAACTCTCTGACCGCGACAATATCTAGGACTCGTAGTTCTACGCTTATTAGCGGCTCTCACAGTCTGCGCCCTATAACGGCAAAGTGCAGACCTGACCCTCTTCCAGGTGCGCTCGCAACGTTGGACAAAAGCCTGAGCGGAGGGGACGCTGGACTCGGCGAACTGAGACGAGAACAGCGGAGGCTGGTACCCGAGGCTACTCTGAAAAGGAGATAGCCCGGTCGCAGACGAAGGAAGCGAGTTGTGGGCGTATTCTGCCCAGGGGAGCTGTTCTGACCAAGACGCAGGGTTACGAAAAGAAAGACTGCGTAAGATGCGACCAATAGTCTGATTGGCCCGTTCTGCTTGACTGTTAGACTGGGGGTGAAAGCCGGAAGAGAGACTGACGGAAGCCCCAATCAAACGGCAAAACTCCCTCCAAAATTGAGACGTGAATTGCGGACCCCTGTCCGAAACGACGTCTGACGGAAGGCCATGAATTCTGAAAACATTCTCGATGATGATTTGTGCCGTTTCTTTAGCAGAAGGGAGCTTAGCGAGGGGAATAAAATGAGCCGCCTTAGAGAACCTATCGACAACCGTAAGAATAACAGTCTTCCCCGCTGACGAAGGCAGTCTGGTGATAAAATCTAAGGCGATGTGAGACCACGGTCGAGAGGGAATGGGAAGCGGTCTGAGACGGCCGGCAGGAGGAGAGTTACCGGACTTAGTCTGCGCGCAGACCAAACAAGCAGCCACGAAACGACGCGTGTCATGCTCCCGAGTGGGCCACCAAAAACGCTGGCGAATGGAAGCAAGTGTACCCCGAACGCCGGGGTGGCCGGCTAACTTGGCAGAGTGAGCCCACTGAAGAACGGCCAGACAAGTAGGAACGGGAACGAAAAGAAGGTTCCTAGGACAAGCGCGCGGCGACGGAGTGTGAGTGAGTGCTTGCTTTACCTGCCTCTCAATTCCCCAGACAGTCAACCCGACAACACGCCCCTCAGGGAGAATCCCCTCGGGGTCAGTGGAGGCTACTGAAGAACTGAAGAGACGAGATAAAGCATCAGGCTTGGTGTTCTTAGAGCCCGGACGATAAGAAATTACGAACTCGAAACGAGCGAAAAACAGCGCCCAATGTGCCTGACGCGCATTAAGTCGTTTGGCAGAACGGATGTACTCAAGGTTCCTATGGTCAGTCCAAACGACAAAAGGAACGGTCGCCCCCTCCAACCACTGTCGCCATTCGCCTAGGGCTAAGCGGATGGCGAGCAGTTCGCGGTTTCCCACATCATAGTTACGTTCCGACGGCGACAGGCGATGAGAAAAATACGCGCAAGGGTGGACCTTGTCGTCAGAGAGGGAGCGCTGAGAAAGAATGGCTCCCACTCCCACCTCTGACGCGTCAACCTCGACAACAAACTGTCTAGAGACGTCAGGTGTAACAAGGATAGGTGCGGATGTAAAACGATTCTTGAGGAGATCAAAAGCTCCCTGGGCGGAAACGGACCACTTAAAGCACGTCTTGACAGAAGTAAGGGCTGTGAGAGGAGCTGCCACCTGACCGAAATTACGGATGAAACGACGATAGAAATTTGCGAAGCCGAGAAAGCGCTGCAGCTCGACGCGTGACTTAGGGACGGGCCAATCAATGACAGCTTGGACCTTAGCGGGATCCATCTTAATGCCTTCAGCGGAAATAACAGAACCGAGAAATGTGACGGAGGAGGCATGAAAAGTGCACTTCTCAGCCTTCACAAAAAGACAATTCTCTAAAAGGCGCTGGAGGACACGTCGAACGTGCTGAACATGAATCTGGAGTGACAGTGAAAAAAAATCAGGATATCGTCAAGGTAAACGAAAACAAAGATGTTCAGCATGTCTCTCAGGACGTCATTGACTAATGCCTGAAAGACAGCTGGAGCGTTAGCGAGGCCGAAAGGAAGAACCCGGTATTCAAAGTGCCTTAACGGAGTGTTAAACGCCGTCTTCCACTCGTCCCCCTCCCTGATGCGCACGAGATGGTAAGCGTTACGAAGGTCCAACTTAGTGAAAAACCTGGCTCCCTGCAGGATCTCGAAGGCTGAAGACATAAGAGGGAGCGGATAACGATTCTTCACTGTTATGTCATTCAGCCCTCGATAATCTATGCAGGGGCGCAGGGACCCGTCCTTCTTCTTAACAAAAAAAACCCCGCTCCGGCGGGAGAGGAGGAGGGGACTATGGTACCGGCGTCAAGAGCTACAGACAAATAATCTTCAAGAGCCTTACGTTCGGGAGCCGACAGAGAGTATAGTCTACCCCGGGGGGGAGTGATTCCCGGAAGGAGATCAATACTACAATCATACGACCGGTGTGGAGGAAGAGAGGTGGCCCTGGACCGACTGAACACTGTGCGCAGATCGTGATATTCCTCCGGCACCCCTGTCAAATCACCAGGCTCCTCCTGTGAAGAAGAGACAGAGGAAACAGGAGGGATAGCAGACATTAAACATTTCACATGACAAGACACGTTCCAGGAGAGGATAGAATTACTAGACCAATTAATAGAAGGATTATGACAAACTAGCCAGGGATGGCCCAAAACAACAGGTGTAAAAGGTGAACGAAAAATTAAAAAAGAAAGGGTTTCGCTATGATTACCAGAGACAGTGAGGGTTAAAGGTAGCGTTTCACGCTGAATCCTGGGGAGAGGACTACCATCCAAAGCGAACAAGGCCGTGGGCTCCCTTAACTGTCTGAGAGGAATGTCATGTTCCCGAGCCCAGGTCTCGTCCATAAAACAGCCCTCCGCCCCAGAGTCTATCAAGGCACTGCAGGAAGCTGACGAACCGGTCCAGCGTAGATGGACCGACAAGGTAGTGCAGGATCTTGAAGGAGAGACCAGAGTAGTAGCGCTCACCAGTAGCCCTCCGCTTACTGATGAGCTCTGGCTTTTACTGGACATGAAGTGACAAAATGACCAGCGGAACCGCAATAGAGACAGAGGCGGTTGGTGATTCTCCGTTCCCTCTCCTTAGTCGAGATGCGGATACCCCCCAGCTGCATAGGCTCAGCACCCGAGCCGGCGGAGGAAGATGGTAGTGATGCGGAGAGGGGGGCAACGGAGAACGCGAGCTCCTTTCCACGAGCTCGGTGACGAAGATCAACCCGTCGCTCTATGCGAATAGCGAGTTCAATCAAGGAATCCACGCTGGAAGGAACCTCCCGGGAGAGAATCTCATCCTTTACCTCCGCGCGGAGACCCTCCAGAAAACGAGCGAGCAAAGCCGGCTCGTTCCAGTCACTGGAGGCAGCAAGAGTGCGAAACTCAATAGAGTAATCTGTTATGGATCGATTACCTTGACATAGGGAAGACAGGACCCTGGAAGCTTCCTCCCCAAAAACAGAACGATCAAAAACCCGTATCATCTCCTCCTTAAAGTCCTGATACTGGTTAGTACACTCAGCCCTCGCCTCCCAGATTGCCGTGCCCCACTCACGAGCCCGTCCAGTAAGGAGAGATATGACGTAGGCGATACGAGCTGTGCTCCTGGAGTAAGTGTTGGGCTGGAGAGAAAACACAATATCACACTGGGTGAGGAACGAGCGGCATTCAGTGGGCTCCCCAGAGTAACACGGCGGGTTATTGATTCTGGGCTCCGGAGATTCGAAAGCCCTGGAAGTGGCCGGTGGATCGAGGCGGAGATGGTGAATCTGTTCTGTGAGGTTGGAGACTTGGGCGGCCAGGGTCTCAACGGCATGTCGAGCAGCAGACAATTCCTGCTCGTGTCTGCCTAGCATCGCTCCCTGGATCTCGACGGCTGAGTGGAGAGGATCCGAAGTCGCTGGGTCCATTCTTGGTCAGATTATTCTGTTATGCATGTGAGTGAGGACCCAAAAGCGGTTTAACAAAAACAGAGTCCTTTAATGTCAAAACACAGGTAAGACATAGATCCTCTTCAAATGTATATGATGGCAAAATAAACAACCCGCAGAGAGGGCAACAAATGAAACATAAAGTCCTTCTGATAATCACAGAAGAGTTCCCCTTCTAGCAGCAGAGGAGAATAGCTGGGATAGAGTCCCCTTCTAGCAGCAGAGGAGAATAGCTGGGTTAGCGGCGACAGACTGCTGGTCTCTCTGGGTAGGCGCGGGTCGTAGAGGACAGAGGTACCTGATCACACGTAGCATCAGATGAACAGGCAGATTCCGACAGGACAGGACAAGGGTGAAGCAAACGAGACGATAGTTTGGTTCTGGCATGAGAAACTCAAACGAGAATCTGACAAAGACAGAAGCAGGAACAGAGAGAGAAATAGAGACCTAATCAGAGGGAAAAAAGGGAACAGGTGGGAAAAGGGTGAACGAGGTAGTTAGAGAAGATGAGGAGCAGCTGGGGGAAGGAGAGGAAGAGAAGGTAACCTAATACGACCAGCAGAGGGAGACGGAGTGAAGAGAAAGAACAGGAACAAGACATAATATGGCAATACATGACATTTTGTAAATGTTGGAGTGTGCACCTGGCTGTCCGTACATTTTAAAAACAAGAAAATGGTGTCTGCTTTGCTTAATATAAGGAATGTGAAATTATTTTTACTTCTACTTTTGATAATTATATTTGAGCAATTACAGGTACTTTTGAAAAAACCAAATACTTTTAGACTTTTATTCAAGTGCTATTTTACTGGGTGACTTTTACTTGACTGACTTTCTATTAAGTTGTCTATACTTTAACTCAAGTATGACAATTGGGTACTTTTTCCACCACTGCATAGGTCTAAAAGGCCTAGCCCAGGGTGCCATCTTCAAGTCCAAGAAACTGGTCCAATAGGTTTCGGTCGGTTGAGGCATCCTCTGGGCTGTGCTGCTGTAGCCTGCAATTTAGTTCCCTTAAACGTAATACGTAAGCTTTTAGTCTCATCAGGCTTTTGCTTGCAACTATAAAACTGATCTTACTGTAAAGGGAATCTAAAAACATAAATATCTTGGTGGCTCTGTTGCGCTCCCCCTCTTACAGTACCTGTTGCTTAGCTTCCCTAATTAAGGTCCTCATTCGGATTTTTGTTCCTGTCAATTCTTGAATGCCTAAAAGCGCCTGAATCGGCTCTTTCCGTTCACCATACTTCAAATTACCATTAGGGCCTTTTAATTTTTCTAGGCCGCATTTCCTTCCAGTTCTCTGCTGCCAATGACTGGAACGAATTGCAAAAATCACTGAAGCTGGACACTCATATCTCCCTCACTAACCTTAAGCACCAGCTGTCAGAGCAGCTCACATATCTATGCGCCTGTACATAGCCCATCTGTAAATAGCCCATCTGTAAATAGCCCATCCAACTACCTCATCCCCATACTGTTTTTTTCTTCTCCTTTGCACCCCAGTATCTCTACTTGAACATTCATCTTCTGCACGTCTATCATCTCCAGTGTTTAATTGCTACATTGTAATTATGTCACCACTATGGCCTATTTATTGCCTTACCTCCCTTAGTTTCTCTCATTTGCACACACTGTATATGGACTTTTTTTCCTATTGTGTTATTTGGGGCGGCAGGGTAGCCTACTGTTTAGAGCGTTGGACTAGTAACCGAAAATTTCCTAGTTCAAATCACCGAGCTGACAAGGTACAAATCTGTTGTTCTGCCCCTGAACAGGCAGTAAACCCACTTTTCCTAGTCCCTCATTGAAAATAAGAATTTGTTCTTAACTGACTTGCCTAGTTAAATAAAGGTAAAATAAATTGACTGTATGTTTGTTTATTCCATGTGTATTTATTCCAACTCTGTTTGTGTCGCTTTGCTTTATCTTGGCCAGGTCGCAGTTGTAAATGAGAACTTGTTCTCAACTAGCCTACCTGGTTAAATAAAGGTAAAATAAAAATATGGGCACCCAGGGTGCACTGGGGTATATTAGCATCATGTTTGTTTAGCTTAAAGCTGTCCATTGGTCAACTGCACACTGCTCCCAAAAACCCAATTCTGATGACTATGCCAAATGTCAAGGGTGGAATGTAGCCAGCCGTACCTCGCCACCTAGGTGTGATATGAGCCCAAGAAACTGAATGTAATAGGTTATTGGTTTGGTTCTGGGTCAATCATGTCATCATTATACTTGGATGTGTTACTGATGTGTTACTGTGTAAGTGTTACTGGACTAGCTTCTATTTGAGTCACTAAATATGATAAAATACCCTGGTGAAAAGTGGGAAACAAAAAGCGGCTGCTCGGCCGTGGAACAGTTCTTGTGCTGATGTTGCTTTCAGAGGCAGTTTGGAACTCAGTGAGTTTTGCAAGATGAGGACAGGAGAGTGTAACGAGCTACGCGCTTCAGCACTTGGCAGTCCTGTGGGTTTGTATGGCCTACCACTTCGCGGCTGAGCCGTTGTTGCTCCTGGACGTTTCCACTTCACAATAACAGCCCTTACAGTTGACCGGGCAGCTCTAGCATGGCCAAAATTTGACGAACTCACTTGTTAGAAAAGTGGTATCCTATGACGGTGCCACGTTGAAAGTCACTGAGCTCTTCAGTAAGGCCATTGTCCTGCCAATATTTGTCTATGGCGATTGCATGGCTGTGTGCTCAATTTTATACACCTGTCAGCAATGGGTGTGGCTGAAATAGCCAAATCTACTACTTTGAAGGGATATCCACATACTTTTTTATATATAGTGTATATTCACATCATCATTATTAGCTTAATCATTATCACCAATAAACCGACGACTCCAATGACTGAGATGTGCGCTTTGGATGATGCTTGCAGTGAGATGACACATGCACAACGTCTCAAGAGCATAATGATGCTCTTGGGTGTCTAGTCGCAGACATGCACTCAAGGATGCTCAACAATGGGACGACTTTGAATAATTAGCCTATATAGCTGCTTCCTTGTTTTCCAAATAATTAAACCATATTTTTGTGATGGATGCAGTCTTTTCGAGAGCTTGGAATAAGGATGCACGACTGAGTGCAACAATTGATTTGAAACATTGTTATAAAAGTGTAAATTTTTAGATCTGGATTGAGCTTTTGTTTCAACTGATGTAGCTACAGCTAAGGAGAACTATGGTTGATTTGGAGAGCGAAGTACCCCGTCTTCCCCCGAGGTATAAATTCAGGGACTTACTCCTCGGGGACCAGAATTTACTAAATGATGACAGGTAGGTTGAGTTTGTTTGACATGTTAGCTTCAATTTAAAAAAATGTGTTTTAAATCATGTGGTTTAACATTGTTGTATATTATTTAAGAGTTTGCACCTGTGGAATTCTTGCACTTAACATCCAGCCTTACCCATGTGAAAATGCTTAGTAAATATGGCATTATTCATTTTATTTATAGAAACTAATTATATGACTCTTTTTTTTAAGGGTGCAAGTTGAATTTTATGCCAATGAAAGTACTTTCAAAGAGACACTTAAACTGTTCTTCATCAAAAACCAAAGATCAAGTAAGTCATGTTTTTTAACTGTGTAGTCACAGTTGAACTACACTATATGCTGTTACTATCCATCTAATAAATCTTTTTTGTACTTTGTTTTAAAGACATAGTAAAAATACACCTGTTGCATCGGTAACAAATAGCAAACTGTTGAACCAGTTATATCAAAGGGGCCCGGAGATGTTCCTGGTCAGGTCACATGGTGAGGAAGTACTGACCCTAGGTATGACATATAACCTCTGTCTTTGTCTCCCAGGCCTGAGAATACAAGTGTTTGACTTCTCCCTAAAGGTCCTGAGCTGTATCTTATACATGTGTCGCGTATTGACAGATGACCCATCCAAAGGACATGGCTGGTAAGGATAGTAATTTAATGTCTCGCAGGTACAGGTAGATACCACCTGGTCTTCACTGAATTGTCACAGAAATGTTGCATTTTTTATGACTACAATTTGACAACAGCCTCTAACGATGGCCCTCAAGGTATAGTAATTCTCAGAGAAGAAACCAGGGATAATTAGTAGAGAATGTGGACTATTAGCTATTTCCATGCCATGGAAAATGTCTTACTAACCAGGTTTCCATCCAGCCATTTCATGCGGATTAATTACCTGTTGCATGAAAAAAAATCGCAATCGGGCTAATGGAAACAGAAAATGCCGGTTCACCTTTATAATGTCGACAGAGAATTAGTTCATTCGACATGGTGGGATCTGTTTGTGTCGGTATAATTAATTACGCAAGTACAAATACAGTAGGAATACAATGTCAGGTATTTTGTTTATTTATACAACTGAATGTGTCATCGACTAGCAGAACCAAATGACCTGGATTGCAGTTGAGATTACATTAAAATACATGGTGCAAGTGATCAATGGCGTTCGAGGTTCTGCTCAGATTATTATAGCAATTGTGGAAATCTCCACAGACCTGTGACAACCTATGCATGCTATCTTGAACATGATTACATAAAAACAAATTAATAGTTACAGTAACCTCAATGTGGCCATGTATGTGTTAAACATTTTTAAGGGTAAATGTTACATTAGTTTGTAAGATAACCTTAACTTTAGGCTATTTGCTGTATTACAAAGGTCATATTGAATTGTGTTCGGTTGGCAACGCAATGCAACCAAATATCCACATTTAAAGGTGTTGTATCCACAGCTTGAATAGTTCCATCTGAGCCACTGGCATAATCCCATTCTTTAAAGTGGTGAATTCAGCATATCATTTGTTAACTTGTTGCCAAGTTAATAGGCTATGCATTGTATTTCAAAAGAGATATTGAATTGTGTTTAGCTGTCAATGCAACCAAATATAAACATTTAAAGGGGATTTATATTCTGCTTGGATAGTTCCATCTGTGCCACTGACTTGGCTTTAATTCAATTTTTTTCTACAAATGAATAATTGATATGCTGGATTCATGTTGGAAATGCAAGGCCTATTGTATTGTATATTTTCTGATGAATTCTGGGATGAAATTAAACAATAGCCGTTGATGACTATATAGGCCTAAATAGCATCATTGATTTATGAGGGATAAAGTATGGTTACATTTCATTTGTTCTTAAATCTACCCTTCGGAATGATTTCAATAGCAACAGGGAATCTATTTAGTTTTTACATGGCGATCTCTCAACAATCATTCTCACAGTAGCTCATCGGTAATAGTCAGTGACAAATATCTTACATAGCTAAGAAGGGCTGAACTTGGTTAAAATCCTGGATAGGAGACCAAATGGTAGGTGTAGATAGATCAACTCTCCAGTAGGACGTTCTGTCCGGTGTATTTTTTTTCTTTCTGATAGTGGATATAATGTTGAAGATCTGACATTGTTTTAAAGGTACAAACTTGACATATTTCATACAAGGTTTGTCTATGTTGAAATTTGGTTATCATGATGATGTAATCCTGTGGCTGAAATGTCACCATCAAAACAACAGTTTACATTGATTACTTTTTTTTTTTCTTAGATTCCATGCCACAATATGTTGACAAATTATGTTGAACCAATGTTGATTCAACCAGTTTGTGCCCAATGGGATCAGTAGAGTTGAAGATTCTATGGAAACCCATTTAACTTGCACTTTTTATTCGGTACATGGGAATTTAACCACAGTTATTTTTATGTGCACTATGTCATCATGCACAGCCTTTTATCCGCAATAAGTCAGTTTGATGGAAACGCATTTCTGGTGGGGAAATGTCCGTATTGTTTTATGCAGATTTGATTAATATTCACATGAAAATCTGTCGCCAATTGTAGGGAAACCTAGCTAACGACAATGATTTTAATACTTTCATTTCTATGCCTGGAAACAGAGCAAGTGAATGCACTGAACATGTACGGAATCATTCAATTCACTGTCTATCATTCTTTCTAGACACTAGCTCAGTGTTTCACAACTCCAGTCAAAACAGCAGTAAAATGTAAAAAACTGAAACACATTTTTGTGATTCATGTCTGGGACTACGACAAAAATGTGTTTCAGTTACATTTTTTTCATACATTTGTAAAAATGTCTAAAAACCTGTTTTCACTTCGTCATTATTGGGTTTTGTGTGTAGATTGATTAAGAAAAAATAGAATTGAATCAATTTTACAACAAGGTTGTGTACGTAACAAAACGTGGGAAAGGGGAAGGGGTCTGAATACTTTCCAAGTGCACTGTATATCAGTACACTCGTAACAACCAAAGCATTAAGAAACTTCTATTAGATCAAATAAGTTTCATGTATAAAAATAGCAATACAGTCGGTTTCCTTGCCGTTGTCCTTGTTTTGAAATGACTGTAGAATTTCATTTTCTTCAATATTATTGTACAAGGTGCATGTTAAATATTTTGAAATTTTTTCTCTACAGCTGGGGATGCCCCAATCAAACATACATCTTTTTAAAGATTGACTGGTGAGTGTTTACTCTCTCTACTCTTATCTAATAGTGTTAAATAAAACAGAAGCATATCCAGACCTAATAATATCAATATTACCCGGTAACAATGCATCGAGACACACACTCACTTAGAGAGGAAACATAGCAGAACAACGTGGTTTTGACCAAAATATTGGCTGCCATTTTCCCAACAATTCTACATGTTGAATTGGCACAAACAGGTGGTCGCTAGAACACACCACGATGACTGCAAGCAATAGGACAGCCATCCACTGCTTTAAGCTGTTTGTCTTTTCTAAAGCCTTGTCAGATGTTTGTAGTGGTTTCATGTCTCAACATTGTCCTACACCAGTGTCCCTAAATCCACTCTCATACTAGGGTACCATCCTGAACAGAAACATTGTCCTACTTAGTCTAAGTTTGGGAAAACTCCTGGACAATATATTGTTTTCAGGGACTCTTTAATCCAACATCAAGCACAACCAATGAGTTATTCTCTACACACCACTGATGGCTAGTTATTCTCTGGACATGATTCAAATCTCTCTCTTCATCTCAATCTCCAGGTGTAAACTAACACACAGCTTTTTCCCCCGCCAGGTCTCCCATAATGTGGGTCGAACGAAGTCTTCTAATATGGCCGTTACAGGTGAAATTTCTGCCAACAAATTTTCTTCATAATTTATTCAATTGTAGTTGTTTGCTAACTACTGTATACATGGGCACTATGCGGTTACTGCTGTTTGTCGTTTATTTTCTCAGTCAACCTGCTTCTCAGTCATTTTTTATGAGCCTCGATGAAAACAAAGAGTCTTCTATTTCTTCAACAGGTGTCTGTGGCAGTTATCTGTCTTTTTGAAACTGTTCTATTGACTTACCTGAGTTACAAGGTAAGTACCATCCCACTCCATAAGGTGTCACTCAGTCTAAGGAAACATTCATTGTAATGTCCACTCTACAGTCATGTCAATATGTATATCTACAGTGCCTTGCGAAAGTATTCGGCCCCCTTGAACTTTGCGACCTTTTGCCACATTTCAGGCTTCAAACATGAAGATATAAAACTGTATTTTTTTGTGAAGAATCAACAACAAGTGGGACACAATCATGAAGTGGAACGACATTTATTGGATATTTCAAACTTTTTTAACAAATCCAAAACTGAAAAATTGGCCGTGCAAAATTATTCAGCCCCTTTACTTTCAGTGGCGCAAACTCTCTCCAGAAGTTCAGTGAGGATCTCTGAATGATCCAATGTTGACCCAAATGACTAATGATGATAAATACAATCCACCTGTGTGTAATCAAGTCTCCGTATAAATGCACCTGCACTGTGATAGTCTCAGAGGTCCGTTAAAAGCGCAGAGAGCATCATGAAGAACAAGGAACACACCAGGCAGGTCCGAGATACTGTTGTGAAGAAGTTTAAAGCCGGATTTGGATACAAAAAGATTTCCCAAGCTTTAAACATCCCAAGGAGCACTGTGCAAGCGATAATATTGAAATGGAAGGAGTATCAGACCACTGCAAATCTACCAAGACCTGGCCGTCCCTCTAAACTTTCAGCTCATACAAGGAGAAGACTGATCAGAGATGCAGCCAAGAGGCGCATGATCACTCTGGATGAACTGCAGAGATCTACAGCTGAGGTGGGAGACTCTGTCCATAGGACAACAATCAGTTGTATATTGCACAAATCTGGCCTTTATGGAAGAGTGGCAAGAAGAAAGCCATTTCTTAAAGATATCCATAAAAAGTGTTGTTTAAAGTTTGCCACAAGCCACCTGGGAGACACACCAAACATGTGGAAGAAGGTGCTCTGGTCAGATGAAACCAAAATTGAACTTTTTGGCAACAATGCAAAACGTTATGTTTGGCGTAAAAGCAACACAGCTGAACACACCATCCCCACTGTCAAACATGGTGGTGGCAGCATCATGGTTTGGGCCTGCTTTTCTTCAGCAGGGACAGGGAAGATGGTTAAAATTGATGGGAAGATGGATGGAGCCAAATACAGGACCATTCTGGAAGAACCTGATGGAGTCTGCAAAAGACCTGAGACTGGGACGGAGATTTGTCTTCCAACAAGACAATGATCCAAAACATAAAGCAAAATCTACAATGGAATGGTTCAAAAATAAACATATCCAGGTGTTAGAATGGCCAAGTCAAAGTCCAGACCTGAATCCAATCGAGAATCTGTGGAAAGAACTGAAAACCGCTGTTCACAAATGCTCTCCATCCAACCTCACTGAGCTCGAGCTGTTTTGCAAGGAGGAATGGGAAAAAATGTCAGTCTCTCGATGTGCAAAACTGATAGAGACATACCCCAAGCGACTTACAGCTGTAATCGCAGCAAAAGGTGGCGCTACAAAGTATTAACTTAAGGGGGCTGAATAATTTTGCACGCCCAATTTTTCAGTTTTTGATTTGTTAAAAAAGTTTGAAATATCCAATAAATGTCGTTCCACTTCATGATTGTGTCCCACTTGTTGTTGATTCTTCACAAAAAAATACAGTTTTATATCTTTATGTTTGAAGCCTGAAATGTGGCAAAAGGTCGCAAAGTTCAAGGGGGCCGAATACTTTTGCAAGGCACTGTATATACAAAGTCAATAGATTGTGAAACAGATTAACTGTGATTTAAAAAAAAATTTAACCTTTATTTAACTAGGCAAGTCAGTTTAAGAACAAATTCTTATTTACAATGACAGCCTACTGGGGAACAGTGCCTTGTTCAGGGGCAGAATGACAGATTTTTACCTTGTCAGCTCGGGATTTGATCCGGCAACCTTTTGGTTACTGGCCCAACACTCTAACCATTAGGCCCCAAAAGGAAGCAGAAGATAAACCCCCAAAAGGGCTAAAAAGATACAAAGAAAGAAGAAACATGACTGCTCTCTACTTTGTCCTCAGGGCAACATTTGGGAGCAGATCATTCGGTTGACGTTTATCCTGGAGATGGTGAACACAGTGCCTTTCCTGCTCACCGTAAGAGTTAACACACTCTAACAGGGCCTAGGATCAGATTTTCCATTTAAATAATAATTAAGAGGGGGGTGACCTGATCCTAGATCAGCACTCCCACTCTGAGACGTGAATATGGGCCCTGGACTCTAGCAAAACACAATGCTATGGCAGGGCTATTATGGTCTCATCCCATAGTCACAGCTAATGAGGAACACGGCTGAATTATACATTGTATGTGGTTTTAACTGGGATTTTAAGATGTTTTAAGTTACATCATATACTGTACGTACCTACGAACTCCTAGTAGTATATTTAGTCTCAGAGAGTATCATGACCAGAGTCTTCCCAGGTAACATAGCTACATTGCTGAAACATTGTGATAACCTATCTCTTTGTATCTGGCAACATTGTCAGGAATGTTTTGGGCTTCTATAGATGGGATAGCCTACAACAATCTCTGTGCTCTTTCAGGTCATGTGGCTCCCTCTGCGGAACCTTTTCATCCCAGTGTTCCTGAACTGCTGGTTGGCCAAGCATGCCTTGGAGAATATGATTGTGAGTGTTAACCTGCCTCAACTCCGATACGGCTGAATCAGCATGTCGCGATAGTGCTGCTGCCTCTGGACCACACATTACATCTGGAGGCAGTGGTTCGATCCCTGGTCCTGCCACTGCTCTATCCCTCTGTTCTGTCTCCCCATCTCAACTATGTGTGCCTACCTTATTCAGCAATGAAATATTAAAAAACATCCTTTACAAAAATAGAGGTAAGAGGTTTACCAACCATTCGTAACCTCTCCCCCCTAGAATGACCTGCATCGTGCCATACAGCGAACACAGTCTGCCATCTTCAACCAGGTGCTCATCCTCATCTCCACCCTCTTCTGCCTCATATTCACTTGGTGAGTGTGTGGGTGCGTGCGTGAATGTGTGTGCACTGGTAGATTGCAGTCTGCAACCCAAACATGGGCACTTCGAAAACCAATTTTAAATTAAGCAAACAATTAGTTTCAGAAACGACGATAAACAACAACAACAAAAAGATGTTGGCACTTAGACTGAGAGGACATGCTAAATTGCTAACTCAATAAGTGGATGGAGGAGGCAAAGCACCCTGCTTTGGACCATCTCTCCCTCTCCCACATCCAATAGGATCTTACGGGGTCAGCCCAGATTGAATTGCTGGGCATTATCTGTGGTTTTCCACCTCAGAGCTTCAGGCACTTACAGTCATTTGCCACTAATGCACCACGTCTGACATCATATTTCTGGGTTACCAAGTGTACAGCTCTGGGACCTATTTTCTCCAGTGCACTCTGTGTAAATGGCATTACAAGGTCAATTACCTCGGAACAATTCCCTCAATATCTGGCTTCCTGTTGACTGCCACAAGACCATTAATGTAATGTGTGCGCTGCCACAAAAGCAAGGTAGTGGCAGCAATTACTACTAGATCCTGGAAAATGTATTTTTTAAGAAAAGTTGAAGGCACATATTCCAAAGAACCAACCCTGCACTCAACAGACAGTATTTCACTGTGTTTATTCACATTGCCTAGAACATTAAATATTCCACTGGGCACAGATGTCAATTCAACGTCTATCCACATTGGTTCAGCGTAATTTTGCTGAAATTACGTTAAAAAATGTTGACTGAACTAGTGTGCCTTGTTTTTAAGGTATAATGCTAGCACGATGTTGCCGTTGCTTTTCGTGATGGTAATAGAATGTCACAATACTGAATTGGTTTGTTATTGGTCAATAGACAGCTAGTCAGTAGACAGTTAGTTGAATGACCAGATGGAAGTGAAATGGAAGGACAGTGATTAGCTATGTTATCTAAGGTAGGGGTCCCCAATCTAGGGGCAACATTTTGTGTAGGGGCGTGGGACCTTCCTTGATTTGAGGGATAAAAAAATATATATATATATTTTTTACAATTTGCAAATGTTTATACCTAAAACACTAATCTGCTATGCTTTAGGCTAGAAACAAGTGGTAAAATGCCCGAGGACGACTCGACTCTGATGCACATGGGAATATCTTTGGTTTGTCTCTATGGCATTCAGAAGCTGAGCTACAACCTAAAGTTGAGATGTCAAACAAATTGGACTTTCCTTGGGAAGTAATCTTATACAATGTGTGAATCTGTCACTATGATTTGATCTTTCCAATGTCATCCCATATGAAAAAAACTGTCATATGTAGCACATTTGCATCTTTGGTCAAATGCATGTAATGCCTTAAAACGTATTCTGAGGGCTTTATTAGTCATGAATGTGTCTGTTTATGATGTACGTGTTTTTATTTCTGCTTGCATTTTGTATTTACAGTACCTTCGGAAAGTTTTCAGACTCCTTGACTTTTTCCACATTTTGTTACATTACAGCCTTATTCTAAAATGGATTCAATAAAAAACAATTCCTCAGCAATCTATACACAATACCCCACAATGACGAAGTGAAAACAGGTTCAGACATTTTTGCACATTTATTAAAAATAAACAGAAATACCTTATTTACATAAGTATTCAGACCCTTTGCTATGAGACTCGAAATTGAGCTCAAGTGCATTCTGTTTCCATTGCTCATCCTTGAGATGGTTCTACAACTTGATCGGAGTCCACCTGTGGTAAATTCAACTGATTGGACATGGTTTGGAAAGGCACACACCTGTCTATATAAGGTCCCACAGTTGACAGTGCATGTCAGAGCAAAAAAACGAAGCCATGAGGTCGAAGGAATTGTCCTTGAATCTCTGAGACAGGTGTGTCGAGGAACAGATCTGGGGAAAGGTACCAAAACATGTCTGCAGCATTGAAGGTCCCCAAGAACACAGTGGCCTCCATCATTCTTAAATGCAAAAAGTCCAACAGGACAATGACCCTAAGAACACAGCCAAGACAATGCTGGAGTGGCTTCAGGATAAGTCTTTGAATGTCCTTGAGTCCATGCACTGTGTCATGGAAATTCAATACTGAGAGAGACTTGGTCATTTTTTCAAACAACCATCTTTATTTAATAGTGATTAATTATTGCAATAATGAGTCTGGTCCTCCCCACACCCTTGAGTGTTGGACAGACTAACCTAATCTTTACACAAATGCAGAGTACTATATATAGCGGACACTACCAATGCTCAATCATGGTTGGTTCAACCCGCCTCTTGCAGACCAAGTGGCATCATAAGCCACTCTGGGTTCATCCTGTCATTATCTGCACGTGGGTTGTTGTCTTAACCCCACCCTCGCTTAGTTTCCCAGATGCAAGGATGATTTTGAGACAACAAGGGATTGTTCTACTCCTAAGCTTTCTCTAGTAAAACACATTCTTGTCTATGCGATGCAGTCTTTAACTAATTTGTAAGCTCAAGTCATCTCCAGTGACCATACTGTACGCCAAAATTAGCTGCAGGGAACGAGAGTGGAGCCCATGAAAACACAGACACTAGTAGGACAGAAATCTCTTACTATTAGTTAAAGAATTGTTAACCATTAATATCAAATGGATCAGTTAAATACAGTTGAATTCGGAAGTTTACATACACTTAGGTTGGAGTCATTAAAACTAGTTTTTCAACCACTCCACAAATTTTTTGTTAACAAACTATAGTTTTGGCAAGTCGGTTAGGACATCTACTTTGTGCATGACACAAGTCCTTTTCCAACAATTGTTTACAGACAGATTATTTCACTTACAATTCACTGTACCACAATTCAAGTGGGTCAGAAGTTTACATACATTAAGTTGACTGTGCCTTTAAACAGCTTGGAAAATTCCAGAAAATGATGTCATGGCTTTAGAAGCTTCTAATAGGCTAATTGACATAATGTTAGTTAATTGGAGGTGTACCTGTGGATGGATTTCAAGGCCTACCTTCAAACTCAGTGATTCTTTGCTTCACATCATGGGAAAATAAAAAGAAATCAACCAAGACCTCAGAAATAAAATTGTAGACCTCCACTAGTCTGGTTCATCCTTGGGAGCAATTTCCAAATGCCTGAAGGCACCACGTTCATCTGTACAAACAATTGTACGCAAGTATAAACACCATGGGACCACGCAGCTGTCATACCGCTCAGAAAGGAGATGCGTTCTGTCTCTGAGAGATGAACGTACTTTGGTGTGAAAAGTGCAAATCAATTCCAGAACAACAGCAAAGGCCCTTGTGAAGATGCTGGTACAGGTACAAAAGTATCTATATCCACAGTAAAACGAGTCCTATATCGAAATAACCTGAAAGGCCGCTCAGCAAGGAAGAAGCCACTGCTCCAAAACCGCCATAAAAAAGCCAGACTACAGTTTGCAACTGTAGAAATGTCCTCTGATCTGATGAAACAGAAATATAACTATTTGGCCATAATGACTATTGTTATGTTTGGAGGAAGAAGTGGGAGGCTTGCAAGCCGGAGAACACCATCCCAGCTGTGAAGCAAGGGGGTGGCAGCATCATGTTGTAGGGGTGGTTTGCTGCAGGAGGAACTGGTGCACTTCACAAAATAGATGGCATCATGAGGAGGTAAAATTATGTGGATATATTGAAGGAAGACATCAGTCAGGAAGTTAAAGCTTGGTCGCAAATGGGTCTTGCAAATGAACAATGATCCCAAGCATACTTCAAAAGTTGTGGCAAAATGGCTTAAAAAGTCAAGGTATTGGAGTGGCCTTCACAAAGCCCTGACCTCAATCTTAAATGTGGGCAGAATGTTCCAGTATGGAACGAACGGAGTACGCCGGGGACCCCTCGGTGTTCAGAGGGGGCGGAGGAACCTCCCGCACCTCAGACTCCTGGAGCGGGCCAGCCACCACCAGCCTGAGGAGAGACACATGGAACAAGGGGTTTATTGCCCCACAAACCGCGGACCCAGCTTCCGACAGGGCAGGCGGAGGTGCAGGTTTCGGGTCGAGAGCCAGACCCGGCCCCTCACTGCAATGACGGTCTGCGCCAACTTTCTGGCGCAGCACTGCGCGCTGAAGATGGACATGGGTGGCGTCCCATGTTTCCTCCGCGCGCCGGAACCAGTCGTCCACCACAGGAGCCTCGGTCTGACTCTGATGCCAAGGAGCCAGAACCGGCTGATACCCAAATACACACTGGAAGGGATAGAGGTTAGTGGAGGAGTGGCGAAGCGAGTTCTCGGCCATCTCTGCCCAGGGCACGAACGCTGCCCACTCCCCTGGCCGGTCCTGGCAGTAAGACCTCAGAAACCTAACCACATCCTGGTTAACTCTCTCCACCTGCCCATTACTCTTGGGGTGAAAACCTGAGGTAAGGCTGACCGAGACCCCCAGACGTTCCATGAACGCCCTCCAGACCCTCGACGTGAACTGGGGACCCCGATCAGAAACTATATTCTCAGGCACCCCGTGCCGGAAAACGTGTGTAAACAGAGCCTCCGTAGGGATGTTAAAGTTAAACAATTTAAAGGCAATGCTTCCAAATACTAATTGAGTGTATGTAAACTTCTCACCCACAGGGAATTGTGATGAAAGAAATAAAAGCGCTTAAAACGGGAACGTTTTTCATCCAAAAATGAAATACTGCCCCCAGAGGTTCAAGAGGTTAAAGTTAATTTGAGGAATTTCTTTCATTTTTAATGCTTTTGAAGAAATCAGTTATGTTGTGACATGGTAGGGGTAGTATACAGATGATAGCGCTATTTGGTAAAAGGCCAAGTCCATATTAATGCAAGATCAGCTCAAATAATCAAAGAGAAACGACAGTCCATCATTACTTTAAGACGTGAAGTTCAGTCAATTCGGAAAATGTCAAGTTTCATCAAGTGCCATCGCAAAAACCATCAAGGGCTATGTTGAATCTGGCTCTCATGAGGACCGCCACAGGAAAGGAAGCCTCAGAGTTACCTCTGCTGCAGAGGATAAGGGGAGACAGGTAGCCTAGTGGTTAGAGCGTTGGGCCAGTAACCGAAAGGTTGATGGATTGAATCCCCGAGGTGACAAGGTAAATATCTGTCGTTCTGCCCCTGAACAAGGCAGTTAACCCACTGTTCCTAGGCTGTCATTGTAAATAAGAATTTGTTCTTAACTGACTTGCCTAGTTAACTCTAATTAACTTTTTAAACCTATATTTAACTGCAGCCCAAATAAATACATCACAGAGTTCAAGTAACAGACACATTTCAACATCAACTGTTCAAAGGAGACTGTGAATCAGGCCTTCATGGTTGAATTGCTGCAAAGAAACCACTACTAAAGGACACCAATAATAAGAGACTTGCTTGGGCTAAGAAACATAAGCAAAGGACATTAGACCGGTAGAAATCTGTCCTTTGGTCTGATGAGTCCAAATTTTAGATGTTTAGTTCCAAGCACTTTGTCTTTGTAAGACGCAGAGTAGGTGAACGGATGTTCTTCGCATGTGTGGTTCCCACCGTGAAGCATGGAGGAGGTGGTTTGATGGTGTGGGGGTGCTTTACTGGGGACACTGTCGCTGATTTATTTAGAATTCAAGGCACACTTAACCAGCATGGCTACCACAGCATTCTGCAGTGATATGCCATCCCATCTGGTTTGTGCTTAGTGGGACTATCACCTCCAGGCTGTGTAAGGGCTAGTTCACCAAGGAGAGTGATGGAGTGCTGAATCAGATGACCTGGCCTCCATAATCACTCGACCTCAATCTAATTGAGATGGTTTGGGATGAGTTGGACCGCAGAGTGAAGGAAAAGCAGCCAAAAAGTGCTCAGCATACTTGGGAACTTCTTCAAGACTATTGGAAAAGCATTCCAGGTGAAGCTGGTTGAGAGAATGCCAAGAGTGTGCAAAGTTGTCATCAAGGCAAAGGGTGGCTACTTTGAAGAATCAAAAAATATATGTTGATTTGTTAAACACTTTTTAGGTTACTATAAGATTCCATATGTGTTATTTCATAGTTTTGATGTCTTCACTATTATTCTACAATGTAGAAAATAGTAAAATAAAGAAAATCCCTGGAATGAGTAGGTAATGGCCTTGGGGTAATGGCCGCTAAGTGATCTCAGTTCTGCCTTTTGCCGCCCTGCCCATAATGTATGTGTGTGTGTGCGTGTGCGAACGAAGTGTTTTTTTCTCTGTCCCTGTATGGTCATAAAGTGATACTCATGATTATGGGTGTGTACACACACACGTGCGTACACACCCTTATCTGGTAGTCTGTCAGTTATCAGTTCTCAAAACAACATATACGTTATAGATGATATTAAGATGTATACGATTTAAAAACAATATGTAAAAATGGATATTAAATGAAATCATGTTGAGACACACTTATGTCTGTGTAGACAGAATATTCCTCTTAAGGTCTGTTTGTCCTGGCTGGTAAATTTAGGTTTACTGGAATGACGACATTGCTCCATGTAAACGCTACTCCAAAAAATAAGAATAGAACACTCTTTCAGTTGGCCAAGTTTTACTAATCGATGTATTGGACCAGTGGGATCACAGGTTAAGCTACTTCCAATGTCAATACATGACTGACCACAACATTCAACAACAAAAAACTGATAGGATGGATACTATGTATTCATTCAAGAATTGAAAAAAATAAGTTTCCATAATATGCAAAGCATTTTTGTTAATAAATACATCCTCAGATATATTTGAGGGCAAACAGTATATCAATCATCATTAACAATAAAAAAAAACTAAACAAATCACTTTCATTTGGTCACATACACATGGTTAGCAGATGTTAATGCGAGTGTAGCGAAATGCTTGTGCTTCTAGTTCCAACAGTGCAGTAATATCTAACAAGTAATCTTAACAATTCCTCAACAACTCCCTAATACACACCAATCTAGTAAATGGATGGAAAAATAATATGTACATATAAAAATATATCGATGAGCGATATATGTTACAAAGAGATTTCAGGATATATGCCTGGCTTTGGGGAGTTCAGTTGAAAGTCTTGTAGGTTGATGTTTCTTCTCGGCTAAAACCTTATAGGCCGGTTTCCCAAAGACAGATTAAGTTTAGTCCCGGTCCAAAAAGCTAACTGAGTCAAGTAGTCAAGGAGTAACATTCAGTAACAACTGTCCAGAAAACGGTCCCTATGTGCAGTACAAATAGTTTTTCTTGACCGTCTACCTTAGTTAAAGGTTAAAGGACACAGTGTTTTTCCTGGTTTGGTCATGTGGTCTGGAAAAAGTCTTGGCCCTACTTCATATGTTTCAGTGTAGACACCAAGGGCCAATTTCCCCTAAGTCTAGTCCTAGACTAAAACACAAACTCAATGTAGAACCTCAAATGAAAATCCTTAAAAATCAAAGACTTGGCTTAATCTGTGTCTGGTAAACTGTCCCCAAATGATGCAATGACACCACTCCCTTCACAACCTCTGTGTTACTGCTTCCTGTATCCCTGGTAGTATCTGTGGAATCCAGCACCTGGAGCGGGCGGGCAAGAACCTGACGTTGTTCGACTCCTGGTACTTCTGTGTTGTCACGTTCTCCACAGTGGGTTACGGCGACGTCACGCCCAACGTGTGGCCCTCCAAACTGCTGGTGATCATCATGATCTCAGTGGCCCTTGTGGTGCTGCCCATTCAGGTGAGAGAGTTGGCCAAAAACACACACACACACACACACACACACACACACATTGCACCGCACAGACAGACAGACAGACAGACAGACACACACACACAAAATGACCACACTGTTTGCTAAAGGGAAATCAATTGGGCTAATGTTTGGACATCTAGGAAATGCCAAATCGATAGAACACATGCGAGTAGGGAATCAGCTGAACTAGACGGTGCATAATCATGCTCGAGGCATTGTAGAGGCATTGGTAGGCCAAAAGTATCCCTACTGCTGCTGTTCTGCCAATCTCCCTGTAAACATATTGCCATAAAATGAAGACAAAAACAGGCAATTTACTGTGGCCTTTTTTTATGGATACAATTTCAATGTTCTGTTGAAGCAGCTTTTTTCTAGTACTAGTCCTGGAGACCCGAAGGGTATGCAGGCTTTTGTACCGTCTAGCTGTAATAACACACCTGACTTGATGATTAGTTGACTGTATGAAACAGGCGTGTTGGTACTGGGCTGGAGAAAATAATAGCTCAATAGGACCAGGATGGAAGAACACAGCAATAAAAGATAAACGCTTTAATCTATATTATGAAATGTGTCGGATTGGGTGAACTGTATGCATTTAGCCATGCATTTAGCCTATTTGGTTGATTTGAGCATTTGTTTTACACAACATGAGCAGTATTAGTAAGGTGTGCCTGTGCTGGGCACTATTGGTCAGTTTGAGCAGCTGGCCTACCTGTGGATGGAGAGACAGAAGTCGGGGGGGAACTACAGCCGTCACCGGGCCCAGACGGAGAAACATGTGGTGCTGTGTGTCAGCTCCCTCAAGATAGACCTCCTGATGGACTTCCTCAATGAGTTCTACGCCCACCCCGGGCTGCAGGTGTGTGTGTGTGTGTGTGTATTTGTATGTGCGTGCATGCATGCGCGTGGGTGGGTGATTGAGTTTGTGTGTGCGTGCATGTATGCTTGGGTCTTGTTCATTCATGCACGTAATAGGAAAGGTTTTAAAACACTTGGCAACAGAAATGTGCATTACTTATTGGACAAGTCCAGGTAGTCCCTCCCTGTTTAAGTCCGTTTTCGTCTATTTGGTGTCGAATGAACACGACCCAGGCTGTTCCTCGGTGTTCCTCCCCATTCAGGACTACTACGTCATCATCCTGTGCCCGACAGAGATGGACCCCCAGGTTCGTCGGGTCCTCCAGATCCCCCTGTGGTCCCAGCGTGTCATCTACCTCCAGGGGTCAGCCCTCAAAGACCAGGACCTCATACGGGCCAAGTGAGTCACCAACACTAAGGGCTGTGTCTCATTCCGCTAAAATAGTTTCCTCTCTTTGGATCATTGGTCTCCTTTCCTTCAACTGCACTGATGTGGAAGAGCTGGACTGGTAAAAAGCAATAGTGAATAGGCAATAGGCATCCACCATATTGCTTTCCTTTCACCTCTCCTATGTTTAAGATGAGTGTGGGTAGGTATACAGTTGGAGAGGAGATGAGAGGAAGCCACTGTAGAGTATTGAGATGTTACCACTTGGTATTGAATGGCTGTCCTTCTTTTCCAGACTGGACAATGCCGAGGCTTGTTTCATCCTAAGCAGTCGCTGTGAGGTGGACCGCACTGCCGCAGTACGTACATTTGCTACTATTACCGCTAAATCAGTGGCAGACTGGGACCAAGAGACCAGCCCACTGGCCTAAGGAGAGACCAGCCCACTGGCCTAAGGAGAGACCAGCCCACTGGCCTAAGGAGTGACCAGCCCACCAGGCATTTGTCCAAACTATCAGAACTCAGGATAAGACCCAGATGCGACAGCTAGAGTCACAGATGTTTATTGACTCAAAACAGGGGGCAGGCAAAAGACAGGTCAAAGAGGTCCGTAATCCAGGGCAGAGTCAATAAGGTACAGAACAGCAGGCAGGCTCGGGGTGAGGACAGGCAAAGGTTCATAAACAGGTCAGAGTCAGGCAGGTACAGAATGGCAGGTAGCCTCGGGGTCAGGGCAGGCAGAATGGTCAGAACTGGGGAAACTAGGGAACAGAACTTGAGCAAGCAGGGAGATGGGAAAACATACTGGTAGGCCCTGTCAAGATGAACTGGCAACAGACAGAGCACACAGGTATAAATACACCGGAATAATGAGGAAGATGGGTGACACCTGGAGGGGGGTGGAGACAAGCACAAAGACAGATGACACAGATCAGGGTGTGACACAGACTTTTTGTGTTAGATTGAGGTTAAATACATATTTTGTTCATTGCTGAATAGTCGTTAAAAAAACTTGCTGATTCCAAGGCATTTTAGCCAGTGTACAGTAATATTATTAGATCATTTTAGTTTCAGCTAGTCTGATTATTAAAAGTATAGATTTTTCCTCTATTTGCCCTCACCAGTACACCATTTGTCTGTTGTTCTCTCTGGCAGAGTTCACTCTGAACTGTACTTCTAGTGATTGTAGGGTATATAAACTGAAAGAAATACATGAAGTGGCTTGTAAGACCAGGCTAGAGTGGAGTTGTATTGTACTACTGAAAGTAAAGACAAAGTCATAGTGCAAATTATACTGTGACATTCAGGGGGTGTCCTAAGCATACTAAGCATAAAGGAACATTAGTGGCTTATGTAGCATTTGCATTTTTTAAATTTATTTCACCTTTTTTAACTAGGCAAGTCAGTTAAGAACAAATTCTTAATTTACAATGACGGCCTACCCCAGCCACCCTCCACTAACCCGGAAGACGCTGGGTCAATTGTGCGCCGCCCTATGGGACTCCCGATCACGGCCGGTTGTGATACAGCCCGGGCTCAAACCAAGGTCTGTAGTGACTCCTCTAGCTCGGAGATGTAGTGCCTTAGACCCCTGCGCCACTCGGGAGCATTAGCATAATGTGAATAAACAACATGTGGTCATTAGGTCAATACAGACCTGAATGGGCACTAGCAAACCATATGCTAAAGGTTACTACTAGTTAGCATAGTAATATCTGCACGTACTCTTCCATGTGAATATTAAAGTTTTTAAAAATTGAAAATTATCTGCCATGACTACAAGGTCCGATAGGAATTCAGGAAACTCAGTGAGGAATGCTGTTTATGGCCCAGGAGGCCTGTACACAGTAGCTATACAAAGTGATTGAGTAGGCTGCATAGATTTCATGACTAGAAGCTCAAAACACGAAAATGCTGTCATTTTTTTTTTTTTGTAAATTGAAATTTGCTATCATAAATGTTAGCAACACCTCCGGCTTTGCGGGATGTGCGGGGGATATGGTCACTAGTGTAACCAGGAGGTGAGGCCTCATTTAACACAATAAATTCATGTGTTCAATGTTTCAGTCAGGCCAATCACATCAAGATTAGGATCAGTGATTAGTTCATTGACTATGACTGCCTTGGAAGTGAGGGATCTAATATTATTAAGTATCCCTATTTTTAGATGTGAGGTATCACAATCTCTTTCAATAATGACAGGAACGGAGGAGGTCATTATTCCAGTGAGATTGCTAAGGCGAACTCCGCCATGTTTAGTTTTGCCCAACCTAGGTCGAGGCACGGACACGGTCTCAATGGGGATAGCTGAGCTGACTACACTGACTGTGCTCGTGGCAGACTCCACTAAGCTGGCAGGCTGGCTAACGGCCTGCACCCTATCTCATTGTGGAGCTTGAGGAGTTAGAGCCCTGTCTATGTTCGTGGAAAAGAACCCCTCCAGCTAGGATGGAGTCTGTCACTCCTCAGCAGGCCAGGCTTGGTCCTGTTTGTTGGTGAGTCCTAGAAAGAGGGCCAATTATCTGTAGATTTTCTCTTTTGGGAGGGGTAGAAAACAGTTTTCAACCAGTGATTGAGTTGTGAGACTCTGCTCATCACTCCCCCTAACTGGGAGGGTTGCCAGAGACAATTACTCAATGCCGACAAATCTTTGTTGCTGATTTACACGCTGAAGCTATGTTGAGCTTGGTGACCTCTGGCTGTTTCATCTTAACATCGTTGGTGCCGACGTGGATAACAATATCCCTATACTCTCTACACTCACCAGTTGTAGCCTTAGCCAGCACCATCTTTAGATTAGCCTTAACGTCGGTAGCCCTGCCCTCTGGTAAACAGTGCATAATTGCTGGATGATTCGTTTTAAGTCTAATACTGCGTGTAATGGGGTGGCTAATGACTAGGGTTTTCAATTTGTCAGAGCTAATGGTGGGAGACCCCGTAACGGGAGGAGGAGAGACCAGAGAAGGCTCGCCCTCTGACTCCGACCCGTTGCTTAATAAGACTATTTATGTAGCGATCGCCGTATGTTGTGGAATTTCCGCCCGCTAGCGGGTTCCGTGCGCAGAGAAGTTAATGGGGAGAACCGGTTGAAAGTTTCTGTCGGCTGAATGAGCAACACTGGTTGAGCATTCCTACCAGAAGCCATGAGAAAATTGTCCGGGGACTGTGCGTGGGGATTTATACTACTATCTGTAGTTATTGGTGGCACAGACATGGTTTCATCCTTTCCTACACTTAAATTACCCTTGCCTAACGATTGGAGGTACTGACGAACCACGTCCAGATAAAGCGTCCCAGGGTGAAAAAGTTGAATGAAAGAAGTCGAGCTAGGGAATAAATAAAAATAAAAAACGTAAAGTTGGCAGGTAGCAAAGTAAGGTTAGCAACAAACCGCACAGCAACACGTAAACAAGTCTACAAGTTGAAACATGCTGAAACAAGAGGTGATGGCAGCGAATGAATGGCATGACAATGGGCCTCAGGATCTTGTATGTCTGTGCATTCAAAATGCAATTATGTTCATTGTCCGTAGCTTATGCCTGCCTGTACCATAACCCCACCGTCACCATGGGGCTCTCTGTTCACAATGTTGACATCAGCAAACCACTCTCCCACACAACGCCATACACGCTGTCTGCCATCTGCACCGTACAGTTGAAACCAGGATTCATCTGTGAAGAGCACACTTCTCCAGCGTGCCAGTGGCCATCGAAAGGGAGCATTTCACCACTGAATTTGGTTACGACGCCGAACTGCAGTCAGGTCAAGACCCTGGTGAGGACAATGAGCTTCCCTGAGACAGTTTCTGACAGTTTGTGCAGAAATTCTTCAGTTGAGCAAACCCACAGTTTCATCAGCTGTCCGGGTGGCTGGTCTCAGACAATCCCGCATGTGAAAAGCAACATTTCCTCTCAGCCTGTCAAAATGTGTAAAATCGAATGGGATTAGCTATAATATTAATTTTTCTCTGCCCCATGGGGGGGGGGGGGGGGGGGGGACTGCGCTATGACACTGTTCTGAACATGTCATTATGAGTAGATTCGCATTGAAGAATTCATGAAACCATGCCTCTAATTTCTGATACAGCAGTTTTTTCAGTGTAGTAGTGTTCGAGCTGTGCCTGTTCTGACTGGTTATAGCATGGTGGAGCTAAAATAAGTTTTATTGCAAATTGAGTTGAATACTATGATACACACTGGCAAGAGTATCACTTATAATAGGACTTATACAAGGTAGACAGACTTTGTATTGCACAAGCTTTGTATGACATCTGACATAAACATACCTCTAATAACGATAATAATAATAAATTGTGTTTGTAGAGCTCTTTAAAAACTTTAATAAAAGGGATAAAAACATTTGAAATTGAAAGATAGCTAGTAGCACAGTACTATACAAGATACACAACATAATGAGGCGACAGGGACAAAACAATGGAACTTACAACTAGCGTATAAGACCAGCAAAAGACGCCACAAAAATGTATCACAATTGGCGAAAGCCAGTTTGAAGAAGTATTTCTTGAGCTCAGACTTAAAGGGAGTGGTGGTCTGGGGCTTGCGGAGGTGGAGCGTGAGCTCGTTCCAGAGCCAGGGCCCGAGACCCCAGAGTGCTCGGTCACCCATTGTTTTTAGGCGCCAATGTTATAACCACACTGCAGTGCATAAAGCAATGTCGCTTTAAACAGCTCTAACAAATGTACCTCTGTCTCTGTTGTCTTGTTTGCCTCTAAGGACCATCAGACAATTCTGCGAGCTTGGGCTGTGAAGGATTTCGCTCCAAAGTGCCCCATTTATGTCCAGATTCTGAAGCCAGAGAATAAATTCCATGTGAAATTTGCAGGTAAAGACGGATGAATGTACTGTTAAGAAACATTTGTTTAGATGATGTGGGACCTTGGCATAGATTCTTTGGGAATATCCTGAATTGTGGCCCCAATAATGGGTTAACCCGTCCTTCTCTAGTTTTGCATTTATATTTTCTCTATGTATTCCGGTTCGTCTCATTGAGTCCCATCTCAGTAATACTCTTTTTAAAACGTAGTCAAATGTTATTATTCTCCTTTGCCTTAGATCATGTTGTGTGTGAGGAGGAATTCAAGTACGCCATGTTGGCCCTGAACTGCATCTGTCCAGCGACCTCCACCCTCATAACCCTACTGGTCCACACTTCACAGGGCCTGTAAGTACACAACCACCCTCCACCCTCATACCTAGTCAACACTTCAATGGTGTACACTCCATAAGATCTGCAAAGTACAGTAGGCAACGCGCCAACCCACCGAGTCTCTACCCAATTCTTTACTCTACCCATCAAGTCGTCGAAAAGGAACAAATGCCACAGACCCTCATGTGATACCTGTTCAATTGTCTGCAGCGAAAGCCTAAACTAAACCCAGCTAAACGGTTACACTTCATATGAATACCCTCTTCATGTGCTTCAGGGAGGGGCAGCAGTCTCCAGAGCATTGGCACAGGACCTATGGCAAGTGTTCCGGAAACGAGGTTTACAACATCGCCATGAGAGACAGCGTCTTCTTCTCGGAATACATGGGGAAAAGCTTTACCTACACCTCCTTCAAATCGCATAAGAAGTAAGTAGAAAACACCAATAAGTTTTTTTTTGGGGGGGGGGCTAGGGTCAAGGGTCACAGACTTGCCAATAAACAAACCTACTGACCAATGAACATATTTTCTTGTGATCCCAGTTCTAATGGTTAGATTTACTGTGCTATTTAATTTGTATCCATGGATGAGGACGGATATGTGGACTTAAACGCTCAAGAAACACTTTTCACCGACAAATGTTTATTTATCACATGCTTCTTAAACAACAGGTGTAGACTAACAGTGAAATGCTTACTTATGGGCTCTTCCCAACAATGCAGAGAGAAAGAAAATAGATAAATAATAGAAAAGTAATAACACGCAATAATAAAAGTAATAATAAATACATAATGAGTAATAATAACTTGGCTATATACATGGGGTACCAAAACCGAATCGATGCGGGGGAACGAGGTAATTAAGGTTGATACAGCTGAAATTCGAAGTTTACATACACCTTACCCTAATACATTTAGGTTTTCACAATTCCTGAAATTTAATCCTAGTAAAGTTTTCCTGTCGTAGGTCAGTTAAGATCACCACTTTATTTTAAGAATGTGAAATGTCAGAATAATAGTAGAGAGAATGATTTTTTTTCAGCTTTTATTTCTTTCATCACATTCCCAGTGGGTCAGAAGTTTACATACACTCAATTAGTATTTGGTAGCATTGCCTTTAAATAGTTTAACTTGGGTCAAACGTTACGGGTAGCCTTCCACAAGCATCCCACAATAAGTTGGGTGAATTTTGGCCCATTCCTCCTGACGGAGCTGGTGTAACTGAGTCAGGTTTGTAGGCCTCCTTGCTCGCACACGCTTTTTCAGTTCTTCCCACACATTTTCTATGGGATTGAGTTCAGGGCTTTGTGATGGCCACTCCAACACCTTGACTTTGTTGTCCTTAAGCCATTTTAAGCCACAACTTTGGAAGTATGCTTGGGGTCATTGTCCATTTGGAAGAACCATTTGCAACCAAGCTTTAACTTCCTGACTGATGACGTGGGATGTTGCTTCAATATATCCACATAATTCTACTTCCTCATGGTGCCATCTATTTTGTGAAGTGCACCAGTCCCTCCTGCAGCAAAGCATCCCCACAACATGATGCTGCCACCCCCGGGCTTCACGGTTTCGACGGTGTTCTTCAGCTTGCAAGCCTCCCCCTTTTTCCTCCAAACAGAACGATGGTCATTATGGCCAAACAGTTCTATTTTTTTTTCATCAGACCAGAGGACATTTCTCCCAAAAGTACGATCTCTGTCCCCATGTGCAGTTGCAAACCGTAGTCTGACTTTTTTATTGCCGTTTTGGAGCAGTGGCTTATTCCTTGCTGAGCGGCCTTTAAGGTTATGTTGATAAAGGACTCGTTTTACTGTGGATATAGATACTTTTGTACCTGTGTCCTCCAGCATCTTCACAAGGGCCTTTGATGTTGTTCTGGGATTGATTTGCACTTTTCGCACCAATGTACGTTCATCTCAAGGAGACAGAACGCATCTCCTTCCTGAGCGGTATGACGGCTGCATGGTCCCATGGTGCTTATACTTGCATACTATTGTTTGTACAGATGAGCATAGTACCTTCAGGCGTTTGCTCCCAAGGATGAACCAGACTTGTGGAAGTCTACAATTTGATTTCTGAGGTCTTGGCTGATTTCTTCTGATTTTCCGATGGTGTCAAGCAAAGAGATACTGAGTTTGAAGGTATAAGCCTTCAAATACATCCACAGGTTTATTTTATTTTTTACATTTTATTTCACCTTTATTTAACCAGGTAGGCCAGCTGAGAACAAGTTCTCATTTACAACTGCGACCGGGCCAAGATAAAGCAAAGCAGTTCGACACATACAACAACACAGAGTTACACATAATAAACAAACATAGTCAATAATACAGTAGAAAAAAAGTATATATACATTGTGTGTAAAGGAGGTAAGATAAGGGAGGTAAGGCAATAAATAAGCCATGGTGGTGAAGTAATTACAATATAGCAATTAAACAAGGGAATGGTAGATGTGCAGAAGATGAACGTGCAAGTAGAGATACTGGGGTGCAAAGGAGCAAGATAAATAAATACAGTATGGGGATGAGGTAGTTGGATGGGCTATTTACAGATGGGCTATGTACAGGTGCAGTGATCTGTGAACTGCTCTGACAGCTGGTGCTTAAAGCTAGTGAGGGAGATATGTGTCTCCAGCTTCAGTGAGTTTTGCCGTTCTTTCCAGTCATTGGCAGCAGAGAACTGGAAGGAAAGGCGGCCAAAGTAGGAATTGGCTTTAGGGGTGACCAGTGAGATATACCTGCTGGAGCGCGTGCTATGGGTGGGTGCTGCTATGGTGACCAGTGAGCTGAGATAAGGCGGGGTTTTACCTAGCAGAGACTTGTAGATGACCTGGAGCCAATGGGTTTGGCAACGAGTATGAAGCGAGGGCCAGCCAATGAGAGTGAACAGGTCGCAGTGGTGGGTAGTATATGGGGCTTTGGTGAAAAAACGGATGGCACTGTGATAGACTGCATCCAATTTGTTGAGTGGAGTGTTGGAGGCTATTTTGTAAATGACCGAGGTCGAGGTTCGGTAGGATGGTCAGTTTTACGAGGGTATGTTTGGCAGCATAAGTGAAGGATGCTTTGTTGCGAAATAGGAAGCCAATTTTAGATTTAATTTTGGATTGGAGATGTTTAATGTGAGTCTGGAAGGAGTGTTTACAGTCTAACCAGACACCTAGGTATTTGTAGTTGTCCACATATTCAGGTACACCCACCTCCAATTAACTCAAATTATTTAAATTAACCTATCAGAAGCTTGTAAAGCCATCATTTTCTGGAATTTTCCAAGCTGTTTAAAGGCGCAGTTAACTTAGATGTTCGAACTGACTTGCCAAAACTATATAAATATGTGGAGTGGTTGAAAAACAAGTCTTAATGACTCCAAACTAAGTGCATTTAAACTTCCGATTTCAACTTTATGTACATAAACTCAGCATAAAAAGAAACTTCCCTTATTCAGGACCCTGTCTTTCAAAGATAATTCATAAAAATCCAAATATCTTCACAGAAATTAATTGTAAAGGGTTTAAACACTGTTTCCCATGCTTGTTCAATGAACCATAAACAATCCATGAACATGCACCTGTGGAATGGTCGTTAAGACACGAACAGCTTACAGACGGTAGGCAATTAAGGTCACAGTTATGAAAACTTAGGACACTAAAGAGGTTTTCTACTGACTCTGAAAAACACCAAAATAGAGATGCCCAGGGTCCATGCTCGTGCTGCATGCTGCAAGGAGGCATGAGGACGGCAGATGTGGCCAGGGCAATAATTTGCAATGTCCGTACTGTGAGACACCTAAGACAGGGTTACAGGGAAACAGGATGGACAGTTGATCGTCCTCGCAGTGGCAGACCATGTGTAACAACACCTAAACAGGACCGGTACATCCTAACATCACACCTGTGGGACTCGTACAGGATAGCAACAACAACTGCCCGAGTTACACCAGAAACACACAATCCCTCCCATCAGTGCTCAGACTGTCCGCAATAGGCTGAGAGAGACTGGACTGAGGGCTTGTAGGGCTGTTGTAACGCAGGTCCTCACCAGACATCACTGGCAACAACGTCACATATGGGCACAAACCCACCGTCGCTGGACCAGACAGGACTGGCAAAAAGTGCTCTTCTCTGACGAGCCGCGGTTTTGTCTCACCAGGGGTGATGGTCGGATTCGCGTTTATCGTTGAAGGAATGAGCGTTACACCGAGGCCTGTACTCTGGAGCGGGATCAATTTGGAGGTGGAGGGTCCATCATGGTCTGGGGCAGTGTGTCACAGCATCATCGGGCTGAGCTTGTTGTCATTGCAGGCAATCTCAACGCTGTGCGTTACAGGGAAGACATCCTCCTCCCTCATGTGGTACCCTTCCTGCAGGCTCATCCTGACATGACCCTCCAGCATGACAATGCCACCAGCCATATTGCTCGTTCTGTGAGTGATTTCCTGCAAGACAGGAATGTCAGTGTTCTGCCATGGCCAGCGAAGAGCCCGGATCTCAATCCCATTGAGCACATCTGGGACCTGTGTGATCGGAAGGTGAGGGCTAGGGCCATTCCCCCCAGAAATGTCTGGGAACTTGCAGGAGCCTTGGTGGAAGAGTGGAGTAACATCTCACAGCAAGAACTGGTGCAGTCCATGAGGAGGAGATGCACTGCACTATTTAATGCAGCTGGTGGCTACACCAGATACTGACTGTTACTTTTGATTTTGACCGCCCCCCCCCCCCCCCCCCGCCTTTGTTCAGGGCCACATTATTAAATTTTGGTTAGTCACATGTCTGTGGAATTGTTCAGTTTATGTCTCAGTTGTTGAATCTTGTTATGTTCATACAAATAGTTGCACATGTTAAGTGAACGCAGTTGACAGTGAGAGAACGTTTCTTTTTTTGCTGAGTTTATAACCAGGAGTAAAATGACTAGGCAACAGGATAGATAATAAACAGTAGCAGTGGTGTAGGTGATGAGTCAAAACGTTTGTGCAAAAAGGGTGAATGCAGATAGTCAGGGCAGCTATTAGGTATAAACACACTAGGTATCCAATAAACATCAGCAAGTTTTTTTTAAACTGAAATTAGGACTGATCCTACATACTTAAAACCAGCCCTATTTATGAGTATTCTAATACAGGTGACAAAATGTAGGTCAAAGAACAAAAGTAGGGCCTTGGCCACAATAATAATAATAATTAATAATAATAATGGATTAAACTTCTATAGAACTTTTCATAACAGAAATATCAAAGCACTTCATAAGCACAAAACAAACAAACAAGCAATATATCATGACAGGTCAACCAATAGATGCCAAGTCTTTGAAAGCTGCATCCTACGAAGAAGGAGTCAGTTCATGGCTTGAGCTGTTCATGGCTGTTCAGAGGATGGTATAGGATGGTGATGGAGTCTGCTGATTATCTTATAGAGGGCAAGTCTGGGAACCAGCATTAATCTAATAGCCACTGGACTTCTCCTCGTCCACTCTTTGAAGCACCCATTTGGGTGATGCGTCGGCAGCTCTGGGCAATAGAAAGCTCACCACAATGTTCAGAATAGTAGCCTGTCATCCTCTCTACGAGCCCTCTGCCTCTGCAGTGTATTCCTCCATCTCCAACTCCACTTACGCTTCAAGCGACTCCTCATGACCATACCTGGAAAAACCTAGGGCCTTAGCAAACACTCTGGTCTCGTCATGTGGTCAGGAAAACCTCAGGCGCCCAGTCAAATAGGCTTTGAATAGGCTTTCTCTCCCTCTGTTATTTTCCTCTGTATCTCCACTCTGTATAATCTAACACTTGCCCTATATCTCTATCTCTGTCCTCAGGTATGGTGTGTGTCTGATCGGGGTGTGCCGGGAGGACAGTAAGAGCATCCTGCTGAACCCCGGGCCCCAGTTCCGAATGAGCCCCAATGACACCTGCTTCTACATCAACATCACCAAGGAGGAGTATTCTACCTTTAAGACCCAGAGAGAGAGGATGGTCAGCCGGCCTCGCCTGCCAGTACCCAGTGTCATCGCCAGCATGGGTCAGTAATATGAGCTCTATTTCAATATCAAAACTTATGTACTACGTAGTATGAAGTGATGTACACTAACAAGTGAGTAATGTATTGGACAAGTATAGTGTGCTAGTGTGGATATTGGAATATATTAACATGGATTATTCTGCATTATTGAACTACAATTGGTATTTTTCTGAAATATTGTGAATGAATTCACTTGTAAGAAAAATGCCAACAGTTAATAAATAGTATGTTGTAAATGTTGTGCTACTTTGTATCCTTGTTCAGGCACTGTGGCCATAGACCTCCAGGACGCAGGCTGCAAGCCCCACTGTGGGCCCACTCTCTGTCTCCCCCCAGAGGACTTTAAGGGTAATAGCAGGAGGCCCAGCATCAGCCCCGTGCTAGAGGTGC
The DNA here is from genome assembly GCF_045791955.1 of Oncorhynchus clarkii lewisi. Taxonomy (NCBI): domain Eukaryota; kingdom Metazoa; phylum Chordata; class Actinopteri; order Salmoniformes; family Salmonidae; genus Oncorhynchus; species Oncorhynchus clarkii. Next base: position 9,085,178 of record NC_092174.1, on the reverse strand, counting down.
CAGACACTTCCTCTCTGCACACAGGTGACCTCTATAGTGACCAATCAGAGGACGAGAACCTGCCCTCCGACGAGGACGTATCAACTGAGGAGTATGTTTTATATCATTTCTATAAGAGGATGTAAGCCAAGCTTTCCGCAAAAAAAATATATACATTGAAACATTGATACCATGCAATATGTCTTACTTTTTATTCTCCAATTTGTTTAAAAATGGGGTAAAAAAAAGAGTATGTAAGCCTTTTGGTTATTTCAGTTTGGGGTCTCCAACTTTGGTCCTGGAGTGCTACAGTCTGCACTTGATTCAATTAACTACAGATATAGGATCTTAATTTGACCTATTTTGTCACAGCAAAACAATCCTGCAGCAACAGGATTTTAACGTTTAGTCCAGTGGAGGCTGGTGAGGGGAGAACGGCACATAGTAATGGCTGGAATGGACTTTATGGAATGTAAGGTGTTTAATTCCATTCAATCTACTCCCTTCCAGCCATTACTATGAGCCATCCTCCCCTCACCAGCCTCCACTGGTTTAGTCCATAATGTTGCTTGATCAGTGGTTAGGCTATTAGCTGGCCAAAAGTAAGTTACATGTCCAATAATGTTAATATAAATGTGTGTTAGTGTGGGTTTTCAGTGAATTTATGTAAATCACAAAGCTCATCTGCATTTCCTGTGGTGCAAGAACATTCTCAGCAACAAAAGAGTGATCAAATTAAGACCCTACACCTGTATGGTCTAGACTGAAGACCATGCATAGTTGATTGATTCAGGTAGGTTAGTGCTGGAACAAAAACTTGCACACCAGTTAGCTCTCGCCGAGACTGGAATTGGAGAACAACAGCAGTAGATTATGATTTGTGATACAGTAATGAAATTTGTTTGGCTATGAATTTGAATGGGAGATCCATACTCATAAAATATGAATTGTGTGTCTGTTTATTTGAAGCTATGTGAAAGGCTATTCTCCCAACCTGCCCTACATCGGTAGTTCACCAACACTTTGCCATCTACTGAAGGAGAAAGTACCATACTGTTGCCTCAGACTGGAAGGGGTAAATGAAGCAAGTCACTTATTCAGTTCAAGCAATATAGGTAGTATTAAGTCATGTTAACCATTGGCGCTATTGATGCTGATTTCCAGACACAGATTAAGTCTAGTCCTGAACTAAAATGCATGCACAATGGGTAATCTGCTTTTTAGTCCAAGACTAGGCTTAATCTGTGTCCAGGGAAACCGGACCACAAAATATAGCTTATGGTATTTGAATTCAAATACATATTTGTTTGTGTATTTGAATTAATACATCAAAAACAACAACATAAAAATGTATGTTATTTTCCCCATAGGGTTGTCAGCATAACAACTTTGAGGACGCCAAAGTGTATAGCTTTAAGAACAAGCTGATCATTGTGTCGGCTGAGACGGCGGGGAATGGACTGTACAACTTCATCGTCCCACTTAGAGCTTCCTACAGACTTAAGAAAGAGCTGAACCCGATTGTGCTGCTCCTGGATAATCAGTAAGAACAGCGTTTTATTTGATCTTCTTACCCTTTTTATTGTGCTGCCCTCTTGGTCGGATCCACATTGTAAAAGCGTTACAGATTTTCGGCGCAGGATGAAGACAATCCTGCAGCAGGAAGATTTGAATATCTGAAGGAATGTTTAGAATCGCCGCCAGGGTGCAGCTGGAAGCAGTGTTTGTATACGGCAGTGGTTAGAGCGTTGGACTAGTAACCGGAAGGTTGCAAGTTCAAACCCCCGAGCTGACAAGGTACAAATCTGTCGTTCTGCCCCTGAACAGGCAGTTAACCCACTGTTCCTAGGCCATCATTGAAAATAAGAATCTGTTCTTAACTGACTTGCCTAGTTAAATAAAGGTAAAAATAATAATACAATGCAGAACCATAGCTAACTACGCTGCAGGTCCACTGGGTGCCAGTTCTAGTAGCCTATGTAGTTTTATTACATGTTCAAGTGGTTACAGTAGGCCTGTGCTATACTGACAAATTATACATAGCCTAGCTATAAAAATGTGGGCGAGCATCCACACTGAAGGTAAGTGTATTGTTCTACAGTAAGCCTATATCTGCCAATCAACTGATGGCCCAAATCAGCAGTGATGGAAAAAGTACCAAACTGTCATACTTGAGTAAAAGTAACAATGCCTTTTTTTTACGGAAAGCCAGGGGCACATTACAACATTCAGACATTATTTTCAAACGAAGCATGTGTTTAGTGAGTCTGCCAGATCAGAGGCAGTAGGGATTACCAGGGATGTTCTGTTGATAAGTGTGGGAATTTGTACTTTTGCGTTCATAGAAAATGATGAGGTAAAAAGTACAATATTTTCTTAAGGAATGTAGTAAAGTAAAAGTTGTCAAAAATATAAATACAACTTAAGTACTACTTTAAAGTATTTTTACTTAAATACTTTACACCATTGCAAATCAACTCATCCACAGAAACACAAACAGTAGGCTATTATCGGGTTTCACACCTTTTATTATGTGACAGTGGATTGGAATATAATATATTGGAATATAATCAAATAACAAGGGGCATATTGCAACCATCGATGGCACTAGATTATCGCCAGCTGATATCTCGTTAGACCGTCAATACGCGCACAGCTGATCTCAATTGCAACCATTATTGGTCACCTCATTATCGCTCCCTAAAAGATGATGTCAGTGTTACTTTAGTCTAGCCTGTTGACTCACACTAAATTATTCCGGTGCTCTGTTGTTCGCGACATACTTTAGTCGTTTGTGGTGATGAGGGGCATAGCCTTGCTACTCAACTACAAAACATTTTGAGTGCACCATACACCTGCTGCATTCATTATTTATTTCGTAAGCTAAAAACCCAGAGCCTAACGTTAGCTGGCTAGCTACTATGAGGATGTCATGTCATTGAAGGAGTGGATGAGTGACTGAGTTTTTCCCCTCATATTGTTTTTCGGTGGCTACTGCTAGAGATGCAAGTGTCATTTGGTTAGCTAGCAAGAAATGTGAATAACTTTGCTAGCTAGCTATGCTGAACTTGAACGACTCTAACTGCACTGAAGCCGCTCAACATTTACATTACATTCAGTCGTCTAGCAGACACTCCAATCCAGAGTGACACACAAGAGCAACCAGGTACAAGCGCCTCGCCCAAGGGCACATTGACAGATATCCCACCAAGCCAAATCGGGGACCCGCCCAAGCTCCCAACTGCCAGGACACCAACCATCCAAGATCCCCCAACTGTTCCCCGAGAGCTGCTCCTCAACCATCCAACCCCCCCCCCCCCCCACACACACACACACACACACAGTAATGAAATACTAAGAAAATTTAGTTTTTTTGTCAAGTTCCATAGGCAAGCAAATATCCGGCACCATTCCCAGAAAGTTGTGGGAAGGTTGTATTAAAAAATAACCATAGGACAACCACGCGCTCACCAAGCTCTATGTAACATATGTTTCTCAAAACGTTATGTGCTAGCTGGAAAGTGAATGTCAAATGAGATTGAATGGCTGTAGTTTATCTTGAATTCAGCAAGATACCATAAGCACCCTTTTTGGTACTTTAACCGCAAGCAAATCAGCACTTCCTACCATATTTTCTCTATTTTATAAAAGTGACTGTCTCTTTTGGATATGTCGGGTACCTTGATAACAAAAATGACAATAGCTCTTCGTATGGACAATGAGGATCCATTCAATTGAATTATATTCCATTCTATTCTATTATTTTCTATGTTGTGATGTGTTATGTTGTCTCACCAGGCCTGACACACAGTTCCTGGAGGCTATCTGTTGGTTCCCCATGGTGTTCTACATGGTCGGCTCCATCGATAAGTACGTGACGCACAACATGACCTTATCATCTAATTTAGTGCATGTACTGCATTTGTATGCTATTAGTCTCCCTATCAAGAATACATCTAAAAGGAAATGGACTGAGTGAACCGAAATATCAATTTGTCAAATAAGTCCTGTGTCCAAAGTCACCTTTCTAGACAGCCCCTGAGAAATTACTAGTTACGATTCTCTCTCCACAGCGAATCTTTCAGAATATAGCTAGCTCATGTGCAGGGCCCAGAGGTTTTCCTGACAGTCTATAACTACGGTCTAGAATTTTTCCTGACCTTTTCATGTCAAGAAGTCAAATTCAATTCAAATGTGTGTGTGTGTGTCTCGCATAGCCTGGATGACCTCCTGCGCTGTGGTGTGTCCTTTGCGGCCAACATGGTGGTGGTGGACAAGGAGAGCACCATGAGTGCAGAGGAGGACTACATGGCTGACGCCAAAACCATCGTCAATGTGCAGACACTGTTCAGGTACCGGAACCATCGTCATTGTGCAGACACTGTTCAGGTACCGTAAACATCGTCAATGTGCAGACACTGTTCAGGTACCGTAAACATCGTCATTGTGCAGACAATGTTCAGGTACCGTAAACATCGTCAATGTGCAGACACTGTTCAGGTACCGTAAACATCGTCATTGTGCAGACACTGTTCAGGTACCGTAAACATTGTCAATGTGCAGACACTGTTCAGGTACCGGAACCATCGTCCATCATTTGTACACTTACCTTAATGTCATTCCTTCTAACTGCCATCTCTGCTTCAGAGGCAAGTCTTTCTACATATTTAGGTGTTCACAGCAAATGACTATTTCTGTCTGTAATAAAGCCCTTTTGTGGGGAAAAACTCATTCTGGCTCCCCAGTGGGTGGGCTTATGCCCTTCCGGGCATGGATGGGCTCCTGCCCAGTCGTGAAATCCATAGATTAGAGCCTAATGAATTTATTTCAATTGCCTGATTTTCTTACATGAACTGTAATTCAGCACAATCTTTGAAATTGTTGCGTTAATACTTTTGTTCAGTAAATGTACATGTCGTTCCTCAAGCTGAACAAATTTGCCTCAAGGACCAATAAGGATAGATTTTTATCCATCTTGAAAATTTTGGACAGCCTTTAAAAATCGTACAGTATTCTCATAAACCATATGTTGGAAATTCGGTATGTAGGCCCATGGTACAGTTGAAGTCAGAAGTTTACATACACTTAGGTTGGAGTCATTAAAACTCGTTTTACAACCATTCCACAAATTTCTTGCAAGCAAACTATAGTTTTGGCAAGTCGGTTAGGACATCTACTTTGTGCATGACACAAGTAATTTTTCAAACAATTGTTTACAGACAGATTATTTCACTTATAATTCACTGTTTCACAATTCCAGTGGGTCAGAAGTTTACATACACTAAGTTCACTGTGCCTTTAAAACAGCTTGGAAAATTCCAGAAAAGGATGTCATGGCTTTAGAAGCTTCTGATAGGTTAATTGACATCATTTGAGTCAATTGGAGGTGTACCTGTGGATGTATTTCAAGGCCTACCTTCAAACTCAGTGCCTCTTTGCTTGACATCATGGGAAAATCAAAAGAAATCAGCCAAGAAATCAGCCAAGAAAATAAATTGTAGACCTCCACAAGTCTGGTTCATCCATGGGAGCAATTTCCAAACTCCTGAAGGTACCACTTCCATCTGTACAAACAATCGTACACAAGTAAAAACACCATGGGGCCATGCAACCGTCATACCGCTCAAGAAGGAGACTTGTTTGGTCTCCTAGAGATCAATGTACTTTGGTGCGAAAAGTGCAAATTAATCCCAGAACAACAGCAAAGGACCTTGTGAAGATTCTGGAGGAAACAGGTACAAAGTATCTATATCCACAGTAAAAACAAGTCCTATATCGACATAACCTGAAAGGCCGCTCAGCAAGAAAGAAGCCACTGCTCCAAAACCGCCATAAAAAAGCCAGACAATGGTTTGCAACTGCACATGGGGACAAAGATCTTACTTTTTTGAGAAATGTCCTCTGGTCTGATGAAACATAAATAGAGCTATTTGGCCATAATAAACATTGTTATGTTTGGAGGAAAAAGGGGGAGGCATGCAAAGCCCAAGAACACCATCCCAACCGTGAAGCACAGGGGTGGCAGCATCATGTTGTGGGGGTGCTTTGCTGCAGGAGGGACTGGTGCATTATGTGGATATATTGTAGCAACATCTCAAGACATCAGTTAAGTTAAAGCTTGGTCGCAAATGGGTCTTCCAAATGGACAATGACCCCATGTATACTTCCAAAGATGTGGCAAAATGGCTTAAGGACAACAAAGTCAAGGTATTGGAGTGGCCATCACAAAGCCCTGACCTCAATCCTATAGAACATTTGTGAGCAGAACTGAAAAAGCATGTGCGAGCAAGGAGGCCTACAAACCTGACTCAGTTACACCAGCTCTGTAAGGAGGAATGGGCCAAAATTCACAAAACTTATTGTGGGAAGCTTGTGGAAGGCTTGACCCAAGTTAAACAATTTAACGGCAGTGCTACCAAATACTCATTGAGTGTACTTAAACTTCTGACCCACTGGGAATGTGATGAAAGAAAGAAATGCTGAAATAAATCATTCTCTCTACTATTATTCTGTCATTTCACATTCTTAAAATATAGTGGTGATCCTAACAGACTGAAAACAGGGAATTTTCTACGAGGATTAAATGTCAGGAATTGTGAAAACTGAGTGTAAATGTATTTGTCTAAGGTGTATGTAAACTTCCGACTTCAACCGTACATCTGTTAACCAATACCTTTTCTCAAGCTAAGTTAAGAGATGGCTGAGTTCTTGATGAATCAGGAAATCAGATTGTAGGTGTCCATTTAAATGCTTTGTAAATCCACTTCACAATGGTATCAGGCAGAGTGGAACAGAGGAACCCAAGAGCAGACGCCAACGAGGGGACTGGGATGAAGTAACCAAGGTATTTATTGAAACACAGAGGGAAGATGGAGTGCAAGCCAGGGGAAGCTCGGGTGGGTTGCAGGAAACCAGGTGCGGAGGCTAAGTTTTGCATTTATATCTTAAAAAATAAGGAACTATTAACAGCGAACTGTTTTGACTTTGTAACACTAATGCTTATAATAATCATACAAATATATTTATCTCATGGACCAAAAGTCAGATTCACTCCAGATTTGGTCTTTAGTTTGAGTAAAATAATGCATTCAAAGATGGCCACACTACACCAGCAGATGCATATTACCACGTACGTTAATATGCAAACATTTTCTTTTTATGAACCATAGGACACCAACTTTGGCCCAAGGTACATGTCTTAACTTAGTTTGAGAAAAACTAAGGGATTTGTGAAAAGAAGATTGAGTTATTGACTAATCAAAAATCAGATTTTACTTGTCCATTTTAAACCACTGTAAATCCACTCCACAGTGGCCTATCTGGTCATCGCTATCATGGATGTCCTTAAGGTGAACTACACTGAATTTGGTATTGATATATAAAAAAACAAGGAAATTATTAACTCATTCTTTGCAAACATAGTAGTAGTAGTCGTAGTTGTAATATTAGTTCATTTAAAGGGACCATGTGCAGTTAGAAACATACATTTCACATAGTGAAATATGATGTTTGCACCAGAGTTAGCTAAACACAGCTCATTTTAATGGAGGATGGAGGATTTGAAGTCGCTAGTGCTTCTTAAGGTAGAGGTGAAGGAATTATATTTCCTGGTGCCTGAGTTGGAGAATGTTGACTACCCAAAGGTGGTTTTGCTTTTAGGAATGACACGGCCTCCTCTTGTGGAGATCCAGGTGACTCTGCTGTTAGGTTAATATGAAATAATCTTTCAGAGGTGGCGGCGCCACATAATCTTATAAACTAGACAATCATCTGAGAAAAACATCAAGTTGTCCACATTGAACAGACTGTACTTGTGGAGAGTATTACAGTGATGATAATGATGTGATTTCCTGTCCACGGGTCTTCAGTCCTTGTTTATATAGTGATCGAAGGGGTTTCATTGGCTGGAGAACAGCCGGTAATGGAACAGGCCAGGTGAGAGAAGATCATTACATGTAAATAAAGTACATATTGGCTGCCACTGTAGAGAGTGAGTTCCTGATGTTTTGAAAATTCGAAAGACTATATGTGATTTTGCTGGACATCTTTTCAATGTGTTTTTTGAAACTTCAATGTAGGGTCTAGGCCAAAGCCCAGGAATTTAAACTCAGGGACTGTTTACATTTTTTGTCCGTGGATGAGTATGTCCAGGTAAGCCTAGTTGTTTAGTTTTGTGGAGTAGTACATAGCTACCGTTTTTCCCACATTGTGGTTGGACCATTCAGCTACTCACGTACGTTCATCCACTCGCAACACATTTCCAGCCTCCAAACAGTGGTGAACGGAAAGAGACATCTGTTACGCAAAACACCACAAATTGTAATGTCATTTTGCCGATTTGTCATTAGACCAGAATTTCTGCATCCACTGCTGTCCACACGCGTCTTGGTGTTTGCCATTCATCTCTGCCTTTGCAAAATTTCAGTGTTCTCATCTAACCACATCGCATTTTGGAGTGTAGGCTACACCACCAGTCTTTTAAAAAAATGTTTTTTTAAAATAGATTTTCTCCCCAATTTCGTGGTATCCAATTGTTTAGTAACTACTATCTTGTCTCATCGCTACAACTCCCGTACGGGCTCGGGAGAGACGAAGGTTGAAAGTCATGCGTCCTCTGATACACAACCCAACCAAGCCGCACTGCTTCTTAACACAGCAAGCATCCAACCCGGAAGCCAGCCGCACCAATGTGTTGGAGGAAACACCGTGCACCTGGCAACCTTGGTTAGCGCACACTGCGCCCGGCCTGCCACAGGAGTCCCGGGACAACCAATTGTGCGTCACCCCACAGACCTCCCGGTCGCGGCCAGTTACGACAGGGCCTAGGCGCGAACCCAGAGTCTCTGGTGGCACAGCTGGCGCTGCAGTACAGCGCCCTTAATCACTGCGCAACCCGGGAGGCCTACACCACCAGTCTGGCTCATTTTTCAAGCCTCTGACATGCGGTAGCCTAATGATAAATAGTGGTGTAATAGCCTACAGTTTGACATTTCATTTTAATTATTGTGATAGCCTCGTGTTTTATGCCTCATGTTTTATTTTAAGAAAGAAATCAGCTTTGGCTTTCCTGAAACTCTTAGTCACTTAATTTCTCAGTCTCTTGTGAACTAGACGTTCAACCTCTAAGCCAGATTTGAGGGATTTCTTCAGAGCAGCATCTCTCTTATTCGTCAGGTGCCAAAGAGTGTCATTTAGCCAAGGTAGGCTCTGTTTTTGTTTTTTTGTGAGGGACTTTCCTTGAGAATTTGCTTTGGATTTGATTAATTGTTATTGCCATTTCATTGCAGTCATTGCAGGTTTTCCAATGCCTCGCAAAAAAGGACACCTATTGGTTCATGGGTAAAACAAATGCATAAATTGAATATCCCTTTGAGCATGGTAAAGTTATTAATTACACATTGGATGGTTTATCAATACACCCAGTCACTACATAAATACAGGTGTCCTTTCTAACTCAGTTGCCGGAGAGGAAGGAAACTGCTCAGGGATTTCACCATGAGGCCAATGGTGACTTTAAAACAGATACAGAGTTTAATGGCTATGATAGGAGAAAAATGAGGATGGATCAACAACATTGTAGTTACTCCACAATACTAACCTAATTGACAGAGTGAAAAGAAGGAAGCCTGTACAGAATAAAAAATATTCCAAAACATGCTTTGCAACAAGGCACTAAAGTAACAATTGCGTTGCTACGCTTTTCGCAGTAAATTAAAGTTTTGACTTAAATATGCTTGAAAATGTATGGCAGGGCTTGAACATGGTTATCTATCAATGATCAACAACCAATTTGACAGAGCTTGAAGAATTTTGAAAATAATAATGGGCAAATATTGTACAATCCAGGTGTGCAAAGCTCTTAGAGATTACCCAGAAAGACTCACAGCTGTAATCACTGCCAACAGTGATTCGAACATATATTGACTCAGGAGTGTGAATACTTACAAGTACCAGTCAAAAGTTTGGACACACCTACTCATTCAAGGTTTTTTTTTTTTGTTAAAAAAAAACAAACTATTTTCTACATTGTACAATAATAGTGGAGACATCAAAACTATGAAATTACACATATGGAATCATGTAGTAAACAAAAATGTGTTATACAAATCAAAATATATTTAGATTCTTCAAAGTAGCCACCCTTTGCCTTGATGACAGCTTTGCACACTCTTGGCATTCTCTAAACCAGCTTCACCTGGAATGCTTTTCCAACAGTATTGAAGGACTTCCCACATATGCTGAGCACTCTTTGGCTGCTTTTCCTTCACTCTGCGGTCCAACTCATCCCAAACCATCTCAATTGGGTTGAGGTCGGGTGATTGTGGAGGCCAGGTCATCTGATGCACAGCACTCCATTTTCTCTGTCTTGGTCAAATAGCCCTTACACATAAATGATAGTCCCACTAAGCGCAAACCAGATGGGATGGTGTATCACTGCAGAATGCTGTGGTAGCCATGCTGGTTAAGTGTGCCTTGAATTCTAAATAAATCACCAACAGTGTCACCAGCAAAGCATCCCCACACCATCACACATCCTCCTCTATGCTTCACAGTGGGAACCACACATGCAGAGATCATCCGTTCACTTACTCTGAGTCTCAAAGACACAGCGATTGGAACCAAAAAACTCAAATTTGGACTCATCAGACCAAAGAACAGATTTCCACCGGTCAAATGTCCTTTGCTTGTGTTTCTTGCCCAAGCAAGTCTCTTCTTATTATTGGTGTCCTTTAGTAGTGGTTTCTTTGCAGCAATTCAACCATGAAGGCCTGATTCACGCAGTCTCCTCTGAACAGTTGATGTTGAGATGTGTTTGTTACTTGAACTCTGTGAAGCATTTATTTGGGCTGCAATTTCTGAGGCTGTTAACTCTAATGAACTAATCCTCTGCACCATTGGTTACTCTGGGTCTTCCTTTTCTGTGGCGGTCCTCATGAGAGCCAGTTTCATCATAGCACTTGATGTCGTTTCTCTTTGATTATTTGAGCCTTTCTTGACCTAATATGGACTTGGTATTTTACCAAATAGGGCTGGCTTCTGTATACCAACCCCTACCTTGTCACAACATAACTGATTGGCTCAAATGCATTAAGAATGAAGGAAATTCCACACATGAACTTTTAACAAGGCTGTTAATTCTAATGCATTCCAGGTGACTACCTCATGAAGCTGGTTGAGCGAATTCCAAGAGTTTGCAAAGCTGTCATCAATGCAAAGGGTGGCTACTTGGACCCGAGTGGTGTGGTCAGCATGTTAGTCAAGGATTTCAGATTTGTCCAACAGTGGTCTAGTTTTTTTGCTCTGCAATAAGTTCTGGTGATCCTGTAGAGTGACATGGCTTATTTCAGCTTTGTGTAACTGGCTGCTTTAGGACTGAGTTCATTGGGATGGCCATTGCCTGACTTACAAATTGTAGCTCACTAGAAAGGGTCTTCCACTGCACCATATTGTCCTGGGTCTCTTTTAATTTGTATTTTTAGAGACAGATTGTCTGGTTGTAATTCATTCATCTGAGACCGTAGTTAAAACCACTTTGTGCCCATTTATGCAGATTTTACCAAGACAAAAAACAAAATGGACTAATATATTATTGTCCACAATGATAGATCAGCTATATTGAAGACAGTGCTGTGCAGATCCTATCCCTATGTAAGAGAACAGGTTAATAATTATTATTATAAATAAGGACGCAGAACTTGATATTCCCAAATTAACCATGGACATGTATGACAGTGGAACTGTCCCACAGTAATGAGGATTACCGTAAGTCATTTAAGGAATTCTTTACTACATTGAAAGCTGAAGTTGAAAAAGAGGCCTATTTTCTGCCAAGGATGATCACAACAAGGAACAATTTGAAGCGACATTTAATGCATCTAAACTTTCAGCTTTACTTTGCCCAATACAAATAACAAATTGTAGTGCACATATGAGGCAAGCCAAATTCAGCACTTGAGGTATGGAATCATCAAAAACCAAATCTCTTAAAGCACAGATACTTTGTGATTCTTGGCATCTGTGCTTTGTAATTATTCCGGGTAAACAAACAATCTCCATAACAACGTCTTGGACAATGTTTCTCTTGAACTATGCTGGGATGATTTTTTATTGTATTTTTTTAATGGCAACTTTTTTGTTTGTTTTTGAAATATTTCAATTGTGGTTTATACAATTACTGAAAGAATAAAATATTCTGAAATATAATAGTACTAATACTGACTTATAGTAAGATACAATTATGCTCAGTTCAGTATCATCAAAGGAGTAGGCCTAACTTCCCTTCAAGTGTCTCAAGTTCACTCACAGGTTTACTGATTATTTTATTATGCTTCAGATATGTAATACTCTGGTCATTTCTTTGTGCACTTGTATGTCAATACTTTAGTCCTGAGGACCTTGAAATGTGTTTTTCCGATATAGTTGTTCTCAGAAGATTTCAGTGGTTTGCTAGCTTTTCCTGAAGCTGATAAATCCTGTATTTGGTCCTGTTGCTGGAAAAAGTGCACTTCCTTTGAAGAAAACATATAAATTTGTAGCTTTTGAAAATGACATTTCAAAAAATATATAGTACATTAAGAGTGCATTCTGTTAGCCTAGACATTTCTAGCAGGAGCTTATCTTAACTGCTGCGGTTTGTGCTCAAAATCTGCAAATCATCTTCTCCACATAAACCATACGCCAAATTCCCTACCGAGATTTTGTGTTTAGACTCAACATTGCACTTAAAGGAAGATCGTGCTTGCTTTGTTACCCAACTGACCTTGTGACCCTTCTGTCTTCCCGTGAACCCTGTTCATTGCTGCTCGCAGCTATATTCTCTTCTTTCCTTGCTCCTTTCTTGACCTCTGTCATTTGCTGAGTATTATTTCTCTATCCTTTCCTTCAGTAGAGTAGATATGGCATCAAGCAGACGTTTTCGTATGTGTTTCCATTCTTTTTTTCTTGTGACCAAGCACTTTCTCCCCTCCTTCACCATAGATTTGTTGAAGCTTTCTATGGTTAACTCAGTATCATCTTCTAGGACAGCAAACCTGTTTTTTAGGCTGACGTTGAAATCCTTTTTCACATCTGGGTGTTCCAACTTGGATAGATCAAAACAATGTTTCCAGTTTGGCCCTCCTCAGCTTTATTAATATTTTTCCAATCGGCATATTATGGTCGCTGCTGATGTCTGCCATTCTTTTGACTCCTACACCTTGCAGAGATCTTCACTTGCAGTTTATCATAATGTGGTCGATCTGACTTTCTGTCTTGCCATCTGGTGATTTACATGCAAGCTTGTGTATCCTTTTATGCTCGAACAGGATGCCCCCTATGACCAAGTGGTTTTCTTCACACAAACTGCACAGATGTTCACCATTTTCATTTCTTGCACCGATGCCATGTTTCCCCATTGTCCTTTTCTCTTGCATGATTGTCTTCTCCAACTCCTATTATGAGTAGGACATCATGCTTGGGTACTTCTAATTGTGCTTGACAAATTAAAAATGGAGTCCCCACTTGCCAGTCTCCTTTTTCCTTCAGCTGGCCATATTTCTTCTGTAACCCCTAACAGAGTTTGTATTTGTGCATATGTTGTATCGCTGGAGCATGGCACCCCATTTGAAACAGTGTTCTGACATTCCAACATCCAACTTTCATTTTGGATAGCACTCTGGATAGTCTCAATGGCCTTGAGTTGCAATCCTGTCGCATTCAAATGTATCCACTCACGGGCCAGGCCCAGAGGGCCATGGCTCCTGGGTGAGAGTAGAAAATCTCCTTGTTCACTTGGGTCAAACGATCCCTGCGTAAATGGTAGCTGCCAGGGCTGGTTGTAAAGCAGGAGAGTGAACCTGTAAACCAGAGCTTCCCTGGCTGTAGAGAGACTCTAAGATGAAGGAAGAGCCCTGTTTCCTCACTATGTTTAACAGAGTGGGTGTGTCAGGCATAGAGAAGGGAAAAAGCATAAGGCATCACCCTTGCCAGGGGTGTGCTGGCGCTCTCCCCTCTTGGACTGTGCCCCTAGTGCGCAGCGACATGTTTGCAGCTACAGGTTTGGCTATACGGTGTCACCAAGCGGGGATATCGGCAAGACAGAGCAGCCGGCGGAATAACATAAGCCGTCAAACAGTGTAGATTAAAAGGAAGAAGGAAACATATTGGTTACCCAGACGTCCTAATCCTGAGCAGTAGAGCAGCTATGTGTCTGGTCTTTCTTGTCCCTACTCCAAAGATGAAGATTAACAACAGCAAAAGTATACCCAGCCGCTCACTCCTGTAAAGGGAGGTACAGATAGCTGTATGGGGCTCTGTCGCATGATAAGGGTGCCCTAAGGGAGTGGGCTAAGGGAGTTTTGTGGTGAGCCAAGAGAACCTGTTCCCCTGCGAAACCAAACACATTAAACCCAGAGATGAACTGGATGACAGGAATCCACAGAGAGAATGGGTAGGTGTTACCAGGTTTTATTCCCTGCCTCGCTCACCTAGAGTGATGGTTCCCCCTTGTGGCGTTCTGAGGAGGTGCATTCGTGATCCTATTCAACTGTGTTCGCTTGCACACACAAGACAGTTTTTAGGCAGAATGTGCAGGGCATAAGAGGAGGACCATGATAGATGGCAACTGGAAATCCGTCATCCTGATCTGTTAGTCTGAGACCGGAGGGAGAGCATTCCTCACCTTGACACCCCACCCCCCCAAAAAAAGAAATCCTGAACCAACAAAATTGCGCTTGACCCTCCCTTACTATACCTGCGATACGTGGTTGTCCCACCTAGCCATCTTAAAACTTATTTGGGATCGGTGTCCCGTCCGCGGGATGTTTGAGCTAACGTAGACTAATGTGATTAGCATGAGGTTGTAAGTGACAAGAACATTTCCCAGGACATAGACATATCTGATATGGGCAGAACGATACGATATCTGCCAGGCACGCAGGCTGTCAGAATGGGGGAAAGAGAAAAGTAGTTGAGTGTCATCCGCAAAGCAATGATAGGAGAGACCATGTGAGGATATGACGGAGCCGAGGAACTTGGTGTATAGAGAGGGCCAAGATCCAAGCCCTGGGGACAGCAGTAGTGAGAGTATGTGGTGCAGACATACAGTGCATTGGGAAAGTATTCAGACCCCTTGACTTTTTACACATTTTGTTACGTTACAGCCTTATTATTAAATGGATTAAATTGTTCGTTTTTTTTCTCAATCTACACACAATACTCCATAATGACGAAGCAAAAACAGGTTTAGAAGTTTTTGCAAATGTATATACATGTATAAAAAAGAAAACGGAAATTTCACATTTAAATAAGTATTCAGAGCCTTTACTCAGTACTTTGTTGAAGCACCTTTGGCAGAAGTTACAGCCTTGAGTCTTCTTGGGTATGACACTACAAGCTTGGCACACCTATATTTGGAGAGTTTCTCCCATTCTTCTCTGCAGATCCTCTGAAGGTCTGTCAGGTTGGATGGGGAGTGTTGCTGCACAGCTATTTTCAGGTCTCTCCAGAGATGTTGGATCGGGTTCAAGTCTGGGCTCTGGCTGGGCCACTCAAGGACATTCAGAGACTTGTCCCAAAGTCACTGCATTGTGTTGACTGTGTGCTTAAGGTTGTTGTCCTGTTGGAAGGTGAACCTTCACCCCAGTCTGAGGTCCGGAGCGCTCTGGAGCAGGTTTTCATCAAGGATCTCTCTGTACTTTGTTCCGTTAATCTTTCCCCTCGATCCAGACTAGTCTCCCAGTCCCTACCGCTAATAAACATCCACACAGCATGATGCTGCCACCATGCTTCACCATAGGGATGGTGCCAGGTTTCCTCCAGACGTGAATCTTGGCTTTCAGGCCAAATAGTTCAATCTTGGTTTCATCAGACCAGAGAATCTTGTTTCTCAGGGTCAGAGTCCTTTAGGTGCCTTTGGCAACCTCCAAGTGGGCTGTCATGTGCCTTTTACTGAGGAGTGGCTTCCGCCTGGCCACTCTACCATTAAGGCCTGATTGGTGGAGTTCCAGACACAATCCTGTCTCGGACCTCTATGGACAATTCCGTCGACATCATGACTTGGTTTTTGCTCTGACATGCACTGTCAAATGTGGGACTTTATATAGACAGGTGTGTGCCTTTCCAAATCATGTCCAATCAATCGAATTTACTACAGGTGGGCTCCAATCAATTTGTAGAAACATCTCAAGGATGATTAATGGAAACAGGATGAATACTTTTGTAAAAAGGTATCGGTTTAATATTTTTTATACATTTGAAAACATTTCTAAAACAATTTTCGCTTTTCAATATAGGGCATAGTTTGTAGATTGAGGAAAATCCTTTTTAGAATAAAGCTGTAACGTAACAAAATGTGGAAAAAGTGAAGGGGTCTGAATAATTTCCAAATGCACTGTAGATCCTCTCCACATCACCTAGTAGGAGCGGCCAGCAATGTAGGATGCAATCCAAGAGTGTGCAGAGCCTGAGACGCCCAGCCCTGTGA
The DNA here is from genome assembly GCF_045791955.1 of Oncorhynchus clarkii lewisi. Lineage (NCBI taxonomy): Eukaryota > Metazoa > Chordata > Actinopteri > Salmoniformes > Salmonidae > Oncorhynchus > Oncorhynchus clarkii. The sequence goes on along the minus strand of NC_092174.1, from coordinate 9,068,737 downwards.
GGGTGGAGAGTAGGATCGGATGGTTCACTGTGTCGAAGGCAGCCGATATCTAGGAGGATGAGAACAGAGGAGAGAGTCAGCTTTGGACATACGGAATACAAAGGGAAACCCAGACGTGAGCTGCCCAGTGACGCGGTGACGCGAGAGTAGTGTGGGGTTAAGCTTCCTGCCATCCAGGACCTATATACCAGGCAGTGTCAGTGGAAGGCCCTAAAAATTGTCAGACTCAAGCCACCCTAGTCATAGACTGTTTTCTCTGCTACCGTATGGCAAGCGTTACCGGAGTGCAAAGTCTAGGTCCAAAAGGCTTCGCTAGGCGTCCCGCTAGCGGGACATCTTCCGGTGAAACTGGAAGGCTCGCAATTCAAATAAATAATCATAAAAATTATGGATATTAAACATTTAGGTAAATACAAGTGTCTGATATCGGTTGAAAGCTTAAATTCTTGTTTATCTAACTGCACTGTCCAATTTCCAGTAGGCTTTACAGCGAAAGCATGCCATGCGATTGTTTGAGGATGGCGCCCCACATCAAAATATTTTTCCACCGGCACAGATTTCATAAATTCACAAATAGCGATAAAATATTCACTTTTTCAATATCTTCCTCTGATATGTCATCCCAAGGGTCCCAGCTATAACATGTGGTGTAGTTTTGTTAGATAAAATTCTTCTTTATATCCCAAAAAGTCAGTTTAGTTGGCGCCATCGATTTGAGTTATCCACTCGTTCAACATGGCAAGATAGGAATCCAAAAATCTGCCCATAAACTTTCTTTCAACAAGTCAAAATATGTCTCTATTTAATCCTCAGATACACTAAAATGTATTTAAACCATAATATTTCATACAAAAAAAGTATGTTCAATAGGAAAATGATATTAGCAGGTGCGTGTCCTCTTCATTGCTTGCGCATACACACATTTCCAAGTCTGTGTCCCTGTAGTTAAACTCATTATTCTTACTCGTTTTGAAAGAAACAAGCCTGAAACCTTGAACATTGAGTGCTGACACCCAGTGGAGCAAGATTTAGTTATTTCCCTATACTTTCCAATGTAAGATCATGGGCTCTCTCTCCAAAAAAATATCTGGTTGGTTTTTCTTTGGATTTTCTCTTACCATATCTATTGTGTTATAGTCTCCTACATTATGTTAACATTTCTACCAACTTCAAAGTGTCTTCTTTCCAATAGTACTAATTATATGCATATCCTAGCAACATACATTTTACTTTGGGCATGTCAATGAGGCGGAAATTGAGAAAAAAGGACCCTAGCCTGAAGAACAGCTTCTAACCCTAAGCCATAAGACTCCTGAACAGCTAATCAAAGAGCTACCCGGACTATTTGCATTGCCCCCCCCCCCCCCCTCCCCTTTTACGCTGCTGGTACTCTGTTTATTATCTATGCATAGTCACACCTACCTATACTATACCGGTACCCCTGTATATAGCCTCGCTATAGTTATCTTACTGCTGCTGTTTAATTATTTGTTACTTTTATTTTACATTTTTTACTTACCTATTTTTTTGCTTAACACTTATTTTTCTTAACCTCTCTGGTACAAGTGCTAGCGTCCCATCTCGACAACAGCCAGTGAAATTGCAGGGCGCCAAATTCAAAACAACAGAAATCCCATAATTAAAATTCCTCAAAAATACAAGTATTATCCACCATTTTAAAGATAAACTTCTTGAAAATCCAACCACAGTGTCTGATTTCAAAAAGGCTTTACTGCAAAAGCACACCAAACAATTATGCTAGGTCAGTACCTAGTCACAGAAAAGCAATTTTTTTCCAGCCAAAGCGAGGAGTCATAAAAAGCAGAAATAGAGATAAAATTAATCACTAACCATTGATGATCTTCATCAGATGGCACTCATAGGACATCATGTTACACAATACATGTATGTTTTGTTCGATAAAGTTCATATTTATATCCAAAAATCTCAGTTTACATTGGCGCGTTATGGTCAGAAATGCATTGTCTCAAACAAACATCCGGTGAAAGTGCAGAGAGCCACATCAAATAACAGAAATTCTCATCATAAACATTGATAAACGATACAAGTGTTAAGCATGGAAATATAGATTAACTTCTTAATTGAACCGCTGAGTCAGATTTCAAAAATGCTTTACGGCGAAAGCACACTTTGCGATTGTTAGGTTAGCTCCTAGCCACAGAAACCCATACAGCCATTTTCCAAACAAGGAGAGGTGTCACAAAAGTCAGAAATAGCATTAAAATTAATCACTTACCTTTGATGATCTTCATCTGGTGGCACTCCCAGGTCTCCATGTTAGACAATAAATGTTTGTTTTGTTCGATAATGTCCCTCTTTATGAGCAAAAATCTCCTTTTTTGTTTGCACGTTTTGTCCAATAACCCGAATGCAGAAGGCGCGTGCACTAATTCCAGACTAAAAGTTTTTAAAAAGTACAATAAAAGTTCGTAGAAACATGCCAAACGATGTTTAAAATCAATCCTTCGGTTGTTTTTGTCATAAATAATCAATAATATTTCAACCTACAAAAGCTTCGTCAATAGGAAAGGAGAAACAAGAAAGGCGCGTTCACGATCAGGGCGCATGGCTGATGAATGGAAATTTCCACTGGCCACTGATTGAAAATGCTGTATCTCCATTTTTCATAGTAAAAGCCTGAAACAATGCCTAAAGACTGGTCACATGTTGAGGAAGCCATAGAGCTTGTGAACTGGGTCCTAAGTCTTTGTATGGTGAATAGGCTTTCAATGGAAAAACAGCCTTTCAAAATAATAGTACTTCCGGGTTGGATTTTCCTCTGGTTTTCGCCTGCCATATCAGTTCTGTTATACACACAGACATTATTTTAACAGTTTTGGAAACTTTAGAGTGTTTTCTATCCAAATTTACAAATTATATGTATATCCTATCTTCTGGGACTGAGTAGCAGGCAGTTTAATTTGGGCACGCTTTTCATCCAAAATTCCTAATGCTGCCCCCTACCCTAGTGAAGAACTGCATTGTTGGTTAAGGGCTTGTAAGTTAGCATTTCACTCTAAGGTCTACTGTTTGTTGTATTCGGCGCATGTGCCAAATAAAATTAGATTTGATTTACGGTGTCCTTCAGTATCTCAGCCTGATAAGCCATCAATAAAGAGATCACGTTGTGTGCTCTGATTGACTGGGCTTTGTACGTCTTCTGAAAAATGGAGGCAGAAAACCGCTCTGTCTGGCAAGTGGGGTCGAGGTGGTCAGCCAGCGGGGGAACATTTTGCATGTCCAGGCTAGGAGAGCCCCTAGCAAGGATCTTTATGGTAAGGGTTTTTGCCCATGAGCCCTTTGCCTCCCTGAGACAAGCTGGAACTGTGGGAAGCAGAGTATTTTCCCATTGTACAGGTCCCTTTCAGAATCCTGACACCAAGGGAGTGGGCCACTTGATCCCAAAGTCTGGCCGCGGCTCGCTCGCAAATGTCGAACTCCAAGCTGGGGAGGGCAGCCCCCGCATTTTGGTAGCAGGGTGACATTGGGACTTAAGAAGGGGGAAGAACAGGGTCTTTCGGTTGCAAAGTCGAGGAGAACCACGAGATTAATCCCGTCATCATCCTCGTCATCCCCTAACTGGCGTTCCCCTAACACCAAGTCGTCAGACAGTGAGGGGAGGGAATCTAGGCTGTGACTTCGCCCCAGCTGGGCCCGGTCGCGGAGAGCTGAATCTCAGCCTCGGCCGGTGGCTTTGATGTTAGAGGGGCGGCAGAGAGAGAAGTTTGTTTTAGCCGCCTTCTCAAACCCGCCCTAGTCAGTGCTTTGTAGTGACCGAAGGACTCGGGTCGTCAAGTGCTGCTTGAGCAAGTTCCCTTCCCAGGCAGTTGATAAATAGAAGGTGAAAATATTTCCCTGCAATCATGGATCCCCAAGCGCAAGAACGTGGCGGTTTGAGTGCTTGACCTATCCTGGGATGGGGTAGCAGTGGACATTGTATAGAACAGGGCTTGCTAATACCAAGGCTCTGGTTGTAAAAACAATGTGTCAGCAAGGAGGCTTTGAATAGGAGTAAGCTAGCATGTTAAAAGCCTTCCGGCTAATGGCTAGCTAAGGTGAGCACAGTATTAACGCTATAGCCATGAGACTAGTAAGGGTTTAGTTAGCTAGCAGCTACCATGCGTGGTTAAGATGTGCTGTAGCTAGCACAGTGCTAGCCGAAGAGAACCACAGTGTTTAACTTCGGTCCGATATTCTCCTATGACCTTAAAACCGTGAGGCTAAAAACGGTCGGTCTAGTTGACACAAACGAGTGAACGTATATTAAACAAAACGAGAGAAGGGAGATATGCCGTCTGTGCTAGTGTGGTTGGCTTGCTTTCCAGCGAGCTAGACAAGTTAGCTTATGCTTTGCAGCATGAGCTAACGAGGTCTAGATAGCTAGCCATGTGACGCTAGCTACTAAGAAGTACAAAACAAATTCTACTTGAAGCAAAAACTTTCCTTTTTATCACTACATAACACTATCGACAGGAGCTGAGGTCCGACGTTTGGCAGCGCTAACCTGTTGGCCTGAGAACAGTTAAGCAGGAAGACGGGGATCAAGTCATGCTGAGGAGAGCTTCAGAGTGATGAGAGTGATGAGATTGAGAATAACCAGAGGGTGGTGCAAGTGGCGCCTTATAAGGAGGGATGTGCTCACCTCATTTGCCACTCGACCTGTCTGTCTCTGACAGACACTGTGTGATTGGTTCTTCTTGTAGTGATACGCCTATCAGCGAATCCCTATTGTGAGACATCGAAACAAGTATTTGAAAGAAAACCATTTTCAATATCCAGACAGGGTTACCAAAATCACTGTTAATTTTTAAATCTTTGGTCAAACTGTTTTATAGTCCAATACACCGGACCACATGTTCAGGCATTTTATGCAGGCGTTTATATGATATCAAAAATGTCATATACAGGCTAATATTTTAATAAACCTTTATTGAACATTTTAGAGGTGTGTTTCAAGATTCATTTTGATGAGATGGATTGTAGATGAAAGACAGGAAAAGATACCCACTGCAGAGCTAGTTTCCTTGGCAACCTTACCACAATGCATCAGTGAATGAATTTGTTTTCTGATTTATTGTAGTTCTCATGTTTCATGTTGTCAAAAGGTTCATCAAAACATTTCAACTCACCTTAGTATTTTCACCAGACAACATAGAAACTTGCACAAACATGTTTTGAAAAACATTGATTTGGGGTTAATGTTTCATGAATTGCACCCACTGTTATTTTCTAGCGATATGATATAAACTATATCAGGTCATTAATATACAGTTTATTCAGAAAGTATTCAGACCCCTTCCCTTTTTTGACATTTTGTTATGTTACATTCTTATTCTAAAATTGATTAAATAGTTTTTTCCCCTCATCAATCTACACACAATACCCCATAATGGCAAAGCGAATTTAGGTTTTTAGAAATGTTAGCAAATTTATTACAAATACAAAACATCTCCCCTGATTGCTCAGTTTGGCCAGGTGACCAGCTCTAGGAAAAGTCCTGGTGGTTCCAAACTTTTTCCATTTTAGAATGATGGAGGCCAATGTGTTCTTGGGGACCTTCAATGCCGCAAAAATGTTTTGGTACCCTTCCCCAGATCTGTGCCTCAACACAATCCTGTCTCGGCGTTCTATGGACAATTCCTTCAACTTCGTGGTTTTGTTTTGGCTCTGACATGCACTATCAACTGTGTTCCATATCATGTCCAATCAGTTGAATTTACCACAGGTGGACTCCATTGAAGTTGTAGAAATATCTCAAGGATGATTAATGGAAACGGGATGCAGTAGAGCTCAATTTCGAGTCTAACAACCTGTTTTCTCTGTCATTATTGGGTATTGTGTGTAGATTGATGAAAAAAACCATGAATTTAATACATTTTAGAATAAGGCTGTAACGTAAAATGTGGAAAATGGAAGGGGTCAGAATACATTCCGAATGTACTGTATATTGTGTTTCTTCTCACACAGGTTGTTTTCCAGTCTCAGTATCATCACGGAGCTAACCCACCCGGCCAACATGAGGTTTATGCAATTCAGAGCTAAGGACTGGTACTCTCTGGCTCTCTCTAAACTGGAGAAGGTAAAATCGTCACTGAATGTACACAAACTGTACTTCAAGGCCGGGATACAGAGCAACACACTGGACAAAGCACATTTTAAAACCCCTATAGGTCTTAGCCCTTAGATTGGCATAAACAGTGCCTTGCGAAAGTATTCGGCCCCCTTGAACTTTGCGACCTTTTGCCACATTTCAGGCTTCAAACATAAAGATATAAAACTGTATTTTTTTGTGAAGAATCAACAACAAGTGGGACACAATCATGAAGTGGAACGACATTTATTGGATATTTCAAACATTTTTAACAAATCAAAAACGGAAAAATTGGGCGTGCAAAATTATTCAGCCCCCTTAAGTTAATACTTTGTAGCGCCACCTTTTGCTGCGATTACAGCTGTAAGTCGCTTGGGGTATGTCTCTATCAGTTTTGCACATCGAGAGACTGAAATTTTTTCCCATTCCTCCTTGCAAAACAGCTCGAGCTCAGTGAGGTTGGATGGAGAGCATTTGTGAACAGCAGTTTTCAGTTCTTTCCACAGATTCTCGATTGGATTCAGGTCTGGACTTTGACTTGGCCATTCTAACACCTGGATATGTTTATTTTTGAACCATTCCATTGTAGATTTTGCTTTATGTTTTGGATCATTGTCTTGTTGGAAGACAAATCTCCGTCCCAGTCTCAGGTCTTTTGCAGACTCCATCAGGTTCTTCCAGAATGGTCCTGTATTTGGCTCCATCCATCAATGTTAACCATCTTCCCTGTCCCTGCTGAAGAAAAACAGGCCCAAACCATGATGCTGCCACCACCATGTTTGACAGTGGGGATGGTGTGTTCAGTGTGATGAGCTGTGTTGCTTTTACGCCAAACATAACGTTTTGCATTGTTGCCAAAAAGTTCAATTTTGGTTTCATCTGACCAGAGCACCTTCTTCCACATGTTTGGTGTGTCTCCCAGATGGCTTGTGGCAAACTTTAAACGACACTTTTTATGGATATCTTTAAGAAATGTCTTTCTTCTTGCCACTCTTCCATAAAGGCCAGATTTGTGCAATATACGACTGATTGTTGTCCTATGGACAGAGTTTCCCACCTCAGCTGTAGATCTCTGCAGTTCATCCAGAGTGATCATGGGCCTCTTGGCTGCATCTCTGATCAGTCTTCTCCTTGTATGAGCTGAAAGTTTAGAGGGACGGCCAGGTCTTGTTAGATTTGCAGTGGTCTGATACTCCTTCCATTTCAATATTATCACTTGCACAGTGCTCCTTGGGATGTTTAAAGCTTGGGAAATCTTTTTGTATCCAAATCCGGCTTTAAACTTCTTCACAACAGTATCTCGGACCTGCCTGGTGTGTTCCTTGTTCTTCATGATGCTCTCTGCGCTTTTAACGGACCTCTGAGACTATCACAGTGCAGGTGCATTTATACGGAGACTTGATTACACACAGGTGGATTGTATTTATCATCATTAGTCATTTAGGTCAACATTGGATCATTCAGAGATCCTCACTGAACTTCTGGAGAGAGTTTGCTGCACTGAAAGTAAAGGGGCTGAATAATTTTGCACGCCCAATTTTTCAGTTTTTGATTTGTTAAAAAAGTTTGAAATATCCAATAAATGTCGTTCCACTTCATGATTGTGTCCCACTTGTTGTTGATTCTTCACAAAAAAATACAGTTTTATATCTTTATGTTTGAAGCCTGAAATGTGGCAAAAGGTCGCAAAGTTCAAGGGGGCCGAATACTTTCGCAAGGCACTGTATACTATGCTAACATACAGTACCAGTCAAAAGTTTGGACACACCTACTCATTCAAGGGTTTTTCTTTATTTTCACTATTTTCTACATTGTAGAATAATAGTGAAGACATCAAAACTATGTAATAACACATATGGAATCATGTAGTAACCAAAAGTGTTAAACAAATTCAACTATATTTTATATTTGAGATTCTTCAAAGTACCGATCCTTTGCCTTGATGACAGCTTTGCAAACTCTTGGCATTCTCTCAACCAGCTTCACCTGGAATGCTTTTCCAACAGTCTTGAACAGATCCCACATACAGTATGTTGAGCACTTGTTGGCTGCTTTTCATTCATTCTGTGGTCCCACTCGTCACAAACCATCTCAATTGGGTTGAGGTCGGGTGATTGTTGTAGGGAAGGTCATCTGATGCAGCACTCCATCACTCTCCTATTTGGTCAAATAGCCCTTACACAGCCTGGAGGTGTGTTGGGTCATTGTCCTGTTGAAAAACAAATGATCGTCCCACAAAGCGCAAACTAGATGGGTCTGCATATCACTGCAGAATTCTGTGGTAGCCATGCTGGTTAAGTGTGCCTTGAATTCTAAATAAATCGCAGACAGTGTCACCAGCGAAGCACCATCACACCTCCTCCATGCCTCATGGTGGGAACCACACATGTGGAAATCATCCATCCACCTACTCTGAGTCTCACAAAGACACGGCGGTTGGAACCAAAAATCTCAAATTTGGACTCATCAGACCAAAGGACAGAGAAACTATTGTTTCTTTTCTTGGTCTTTTACCAAATAGGGCTATCTACTGTATACCACCAATATCTTGTCACAACACAACTGATTGGCTCAAATGCATTAAATTGAGAGAATGTCAAGAGTGTGCAAAGCTATCATCAAGGCAAAGGGTGGCTACTTTGAAGAATCTCAAATATAACATATTTTTTTATTTGTTTAACACTTTTTTGGGTACTACATGATTCCATATGTGTTATTTCATAGTTTTGACGTCTTCACTATTATTCTACAATATAGAAAATAGTAAAAATAAAGAAAACCCTTGAATGAGTAGGTGTGATCGAACTTTTGCCTAGTACTGTATGAAATTGTTTAAAGATGGTAATAAAGTGTATAATTTAGCCATTTTATTTTGAATTGTAGAACCCCTGTAGGCATATTTGATGAAACATTGAATTTTGGCCTTTACTGCTATAGGCTAATCCATATAAACGCATTAAATAACACATTATTTAATGGCAAAACAGACAGGCAAAAATGTATTATAAGGAACAAGGTTTTGGAGTGTCTGAAAAAAATATTTAGACACATTTTTGGTCACGTTATTTTTTGTACATTTTACCACCTATGCACTTTTTGCCATTTTTACGGCCCTGTACTTGGTTACCTTCAGACGATGAAATGATGACGTCAGTGATCTTCAGGTCAGAAAGCCGGAACACTAGAAAGAGGCCAGTGTTCCCGACTTGGAATTCCGAGTTGGATGACCGTTCAAAAAAATGTTTCCAGTCTGAGCTCGTTGTCTCGAGCGCACTGAAGTTTGAAGTCAGAGATTTTCAAGTTCCCATTTCCCAGTTGTTTAGAACACAACATATGTCCTGGACATTGGTGGAGATCGCATTCATGCTGCAGATGTCAGCCCAACCGTAAAGTAGAAGCTCGTTGTCGTCTGTTCAGTGTGCTGCTCTATATCACGCATTGGATTGTATAGATATTTTTACTAATTATTTCTTCAAACTATTGTGTGCAGATGTCTGTAGCTCTATAAATGCAACATTTACACCAATGTCTTGTTGTCTCCAGCAGCAAAGGCTACTCACATTGAGTCGTCTTCAAAGCAAAAGAACAGAATACATAATTATGCAAAGATTGGACAATAGCCTACATACAGTACAAACATATTGCATTTCCAAAGATACTGGTAATAAACCCAAGATACAGCCACCTCCCAATTATTGTCACCATTGATAAAGATGAGCAAAACATACTGTGTAAAATAAATAATACAAATACTCAGCTATATTGTATTCTAAATACTGCCTTTTTCTAAAATAATTGATGTGATTGGAAAACACATTGGGAGGGATCTTAGGCCATTCCTCGATACAGAATCTTTCCATATTCTAGATATCCTTTCATCTGAGTTTATGGATTCCACTTCAATTCAAACCACATGTTTTCAATGGGGTTTGAGATTGCCATTGCAAAAGATTGATTTTGTGGTCAATAACCATTTATTTTTTTATTTTGATGTGTGCTTAGGGTTATTGTCTTTCTGGAAGATCCACTTGCGGCCAAGTTACACGTGACCAGTGGAAGAAAAACAGCCCCATAACATAAGATTCGCAACCATATTTTACAGTATGAGGTTATTGTCTGCATATCCATCCTTCACTGGTGTGCATGGACAAAGAGCTAAACATTGTGTCATCTGACCATAGCACCGGGTACAAATGTAATTTAGCCTACTCCAGGCTGGTTGGTTGCTCTCAATAAAGGCCAGCTGACAAAAATTCTCTGTTGGCTTTAAATACAGCGCCCTTAACCACTGCGCCACCCGAGAGGCCACTTAAATTACTTGTTAAACTAAACATTTTTCTCTGAGCAATTGTATTAGTATAAAATAATCTAATGTTCAAAGTCTTTTTGAACCTATAATATAGCTCAGTATTTGTATTGTTTCTTTTATACGGTCTTTGTCTTTATCAATGGTGGCAATCATTTTGAAGGTGACTATGACCGGTGTCGTTTCCAATGGGAGCAAATTAAGCATAGTGGGCAGAACAAACAAAGATGTGGGCAGAGCCAAGCACAGGCTAACGAGATTCAAGTTAATGAGATCCTATTGGCATGTATTTCCATATTTCCGTTTGGGAATGCCTAATCTGTGAAGTGTGCATGTGCGATAACAATCTGCCCTTGCACTGCTTCTAAACAATGGCATTTTTTGAAACTTTTTGAATGGGTCAAGTCTACAAAGCTTAGTGCACTCGGTTCATAATATATTCTAGTTTTGGTAATAAAAAACTGTATTGAGATCGAATGTTTCATCGATGACAAAATGTTGGCCGTGTTTAATCTAGCTCCATCTTCTCCCACTTCCCACCACTAGACTTCCTCTCATCACCATATTTGGTGGTGAGAAGAAGCTCTGAATGGATGCTACAGATTTATACACCATGTGATGCTGTCCTAACATTAGTTTGTTGGTCTTCTGTGTCCCTGACTGGTATACAGTATGTCTATGGGAGCAGAAAGAGCTTTGTGATTCCATCATGTATTGAAAAGCACTCTACATATATGTATTAATATGACTTATTACTTATCAGAAAGAGCGGGAGAAAGGCTCCAACCTGGCTTTCATGTTCCGCCTGCCATTTGCTGCCGGGAGGGTCTTCAGTATCGGCATGCTGGACACTCTCCTCTACCAGGTAACCAGGCGGTAATAACCTGTACTGTACTGCAGCAGAGAGCATAGGAATGCTATTGGATGTATACTCGCTGTTGAGGTAGCTACCTAATTAGAGGTTTATGGTACTGTATACAGAGGCTAATCTCTTTAATTAGCCTACAGAGGCTAATTAAAACAAGGTTATCTCTGTGGCAGAGACTGGTTTTGCTGAAGGGCATGTCCTGGAGTGATTATAGTTATTTATTGTCCAAAAATGTACCAACCAGATATTTACTTTTAAACCCCTTAATGGAACATACAATGTGTTCATATGTATCCCGGTGTTCATAGGCTATAATGCTAGTTGAATTGATCATAAATGCCCCTGTTTATTAAATGACTGTGCACAAAAACACTCTTTGACATAATTTTCTTAACTTTTCTTCTGTTTGTCCTGGTCTGCTTTCCCAGTCGTTTGTCAAAGACTATATTATCTCCATCACCAGGCTGCTGCTTGGCCTGGACACCACCCCGGGCTCTGGCTTCCTCTGCTCTGTGAGTTACTCTCTGTCGGGGTGCACCTCAATAGTCTAAAGTATCTTCCTTCTCATTCCAGATGATAGGCAAAAAGGCAAGGATTTTCTTGGTTCATCCCAATAGTTTAATGCGACTTCCTCTCCTTATGTCAGATGGAAGGAAATAAGTAAGGAGGCTTCTGTAGACTATTTTAAGATGCACCCGTTGTACAGTAGTCCTATGTGTGACAGCACAGCAGCTAAGATCTGAGAATATACTCAGCAAACTGCCTAAGTGCATGCTTCCTTTGTCTGTCCGCATCCTTATATTGACAGGTAAGTAACTCCAGTCGGTGTACTTCTCATGGTTATAGTGTAATGCACAGTGTTTCTGGAATCTAGATCAAATATGTTGCTGCTGCAAGGAATGTGTTTTTCCTGTATAGAGAAATGGCATTAGAAATGACCTCCTCCTCACCTTTTAGATGCAGATCTCCGAGGATGACCTTTGGATCCAGACGTATGGAAGGCTCTATCAGAAACTGTGTTCCACTGTCGGTGACATTCCCATCGGCATCTACAGGACAGAATCCCAGATGGCTGATTCCTCCGAGGTGCCCTCTAGATGTTCTAATAATGTTATATAATTTGTTTGGCCGTAAAATGGCAGTTTAGGTTGAATGTTTGAGTTAATTACATATTACAGCGACATTGGTTATAGTGTCATTATGGTTCATTGAAGTGTGTGTTTTTCTTCATTTGTTACGTGACATGTTTAGTGTTTGCATGGTTTCATGATTATTTAAGCACATCACAACACAGTAAGAGTCATTGATATTATTCCTCTTTCCTTTTTTTATTTCCCCCTTAAGCAATGCGAGCCATACTCCCAAGTAAGTTCTGTGAAAACCAATTAATATTCAAGCTGACATATGGAATTGTTTTAAGATGGTCATACCATGGATCATTTAAGTATTTAATGTTTTATTTTAGTTCCCCTTCAGGGATTAAAAAATAATAAACAAATAAATGTATTTGATAAAATATTAAATTTGGCCTTTAGTTCCAAATCCCATGGCAACGTATTGAATAACACATTCATAAATGGCAAAAATATCTCTAGGAGATACAGTTGAAGTCAGAAGTTAACATACACTTAGGAGTCATTAAAACTCATTTTTCAACCGCTCCACAAATGTCTTGTTAACAAACTATATTTTTGGCAAGTCGGTTAGAACATCTACCTTGTGCATGACACAAGTAATTTTTCCAACAATTGTTTACAGACAGATTATTTCACTTATAATTCACTGTATTACAATTCCAGTGGGTCAGAAGTTTGCATACACTAAGTTGACTGTGCCTTTCAAAGAGCTTGGGAAATTCCAGAAAATGATGTCATGTCTTTAGAAGCTTCTGAAAGGCTAATTGACCTCATTTGAGTCAATTGGAGGTGTACCTGTGGATGTATTTCAAGGCCTACCTTCAAACTCAGTGACTCTTTGATTAACATCATGGAAAATCCAAAGAAATCAGCCAAGAACTCAGAAAATACATTGTCGACCTCCACAAGTCTGGATCATCCTTGGGAGCAATTTCCAAACGCCTGAAGGTACCATGTTCATCTGTACAAACAATAGTACGGAAGTATAAACACCATGGGATGAGAGAGAGATGAACGTACTTTGGTGTGAAAAGTGAAAATCAATCCCAGAACAACAGCAAAGGACCTTGTGAAGATGCTGGAGGAAACAGGTACAAAAGTATCTATATCCACAATAAAAATGAGTCCTATATCGGCATAACTTGAAAGGCCGCTCATCAAGGAAAAAGCCACTTCTCCAAAGCCGCCATAAAAAAGCCAGACTACGGTTTGCAACTGCACATGGGGACAAAGATCGAAATGAAAGAAATTTACTCTGGTCTGATGAAACAAAAATTGAACTGTTTGGCCATAATGACCATCGTTTTGTTTGGAGGAAAAAGGAGGAGGCTTGCAAGCCAAAGAAAACCATCCCAACTGTGAAGCACGGAGGTGGCAGCATCATGTTGTGGGGGGTGCTTTGCTGCAGGAGGGACTGGTGCGCTTCACAAAATAGATGGCATCATGAGGCAGGAAAATTGTGTGGATATATTGAAGCAGCATCTCAAGACATTAGTCAGGAAGTTAAAGCTTGGTCGCAAATGGGTCTTCCAAATGGACAATGACCCCAAGCATACTTCCAAAGTTGTGGCAAAATGGCTTAATGCAACAAAGTCAAGGTATTGGAGTGGCCATCACAAAGCCCTGACCTCAATCCTATAGAAAATTTGTGGGCAGAACTGAAAAAGCGTGTGTGAGCAAGGAGGCCTACAAACATGACTCAGTTACACCAGCTCTGTCAGGAGGAATGAGCCAACATTCACCCAACTTATTGTGGGAAGCTTGTGGGAGGTTACCTGAAACGTTTGACCCAAGTTAAACAATTTAAAGGCAATGCCACCTAATACTAATTGAGTGTATGTAAACTTCTGACCCACTGGGAATGTGATGAAAGGAATAAAAGCTGAAATAAATCACTCTCTACTATTATTCTGACATTTCACATTCTTAAAATAAAGTGGTGATCCTAACTGACCTAAAACAGGGAATTTTTACTAGGATTAAGTTTCAGGAATTGTGAAAATCGAGTTTAAATGTATTTGGCTAAGGTAAACTTCCGACTTCAACTGTATAAGAAAGCTCAGGAAATTTTACAGGTTTTTAACCCAATGTTTTTGGTAGGAACAAAACTAACCTCTATACTTCCATTATTTTTTTAAACTGGTACCGGTTATCTTCAGACGAGTCCCGTTTGTGTTGGTCGTAGGTTTGTGAGAGTCATCTTTCCATAGAGTAGTCAAATTCGTTTTTAGGCCAAACCGTTTTCATGACAAGACCGATTTTCGGGATGTCTCATGGTCTGATAAACACTGCTGTAGCACGGGCACCTTACACTGCAGATGCGGAAGGCCGGCACAGAGGTGGATGCGGTGGACTGAGACGCAGCCCATGCAAAAAAAAACAACACATACAGTGCTTTTTTAATTTTCTCTACTTTTGCATATTTTTTAAACTGAATGTTATCAGATGTTTAACCAAAACCTAATATTAGATAACGGGAACCTGAGTGAACAAATAGCACAACAATGACATACTCATAAACAAATGCCCCCGTGTGAAAAAGTACACTCAATAACTGGTTGAGCCACCTTTAGCTACAATTGCTCAAACCAAACACTTCCTGTAGTTGTTGATCATTCTCACCACGCTCTTGAAGGAATTTTGTCCCACTCTTCCAAATTATTATTATTTTTAAATGTGTATTTCAAGACACTCTGAGTAGATAATTTAAAACCCCTTTATTCATAGGCTACTTGGCTAATATTTGTCCAGGATACAAATATGCACTTCTGTGAAGCTGCTAAACCAGCCTTGATTAAGGGGAGGGTAGGTTGTTCTTGTTTTTTAATCTAATGAAATGAAATGGGAGGAAGCAAATAATCATCTCGTTCCATGGGCATCCCGGCTGGATGGGCTGTGCTGCCGCTCTAAAAATCAGTTAAGACCTGCTTTTGGTGGGTCTTGACATTTTCCTTTAGTGTTGCATGAAATTGTAACTTTTGCGCTTGATTTTAAGGACACACCTCAAATATTTAACCACCCCTCCCACCTCAGTGCAAGTGAGCAGTTGATGTTAGACAGGTCAATTGCCTAACCTGGTATAAGGGGTGTAAAATTCTAGCGTGCCAGTTCTTACATGAAGAAATTGCAAACTAGCGTGCATTTGACTCTTGCGCCTCCTTAGCATCAGCCAAAAATAGAGCCCTAAGTCTCATTTTAGTGCAGATGAAGTTGGATTTCCTCTGCTGTAATATGTCTTGGTTAAATTGTGCTTGACAAACGCGGTGAGACTTGCCACTGGTGGTAATGTCAGTAAGAAATCATCGTCAAAAACACTTATAAATTCTCTGGCCTCGCTCTTGATCATTTGTGAAACTTTTTGGGCATCAATTTAACTCCATATTTCTGTGTGTTTTAATTGGCTTTGTTCTGGTCATTTCATTTTACCCTGTTTCACCATGGAAATACTATGGACTTCATTCATTTATATGGCATTGTGTTTCGATTGTACTCAGTCACAGCTCTCGATATGTGTCGAGGACTTTGACGACGCCAAGGAGCAGACCGACATAGAGCTCCCCCCTGTGGCCGGAGGGCTCCACCGCAGCTCCACCTCCAGCGACCCATCGGACGGGAAGGCCCCCCTGCTGAGGAGGAAGAGCATGCAGTGGGCACGAAAGCTGAGCTGGAGAGGCCCACGGGGAAATCAGAGGGGGGCTCAGAGGGCTGCCCAGCAGGGTCTGAGGGCCAGACGCTCGGAGAGACAGGAGCTGGCTGAGCTGGTCAACAACCGAATGAAGAGCCTGGGACTCTCTGCCACAGCTTACGGTGAGAGACCACACCTGGGGAGGGATGTTTTGGGGGGATTGCTAGTTGGATTTCCAAGACCTGGAATAGAAGGCAAAATACGTTATGTGTTCGAAACATGAGACTCAGGCTTAGTTGATTAATGGATGGACGACAGAGATGATTGTCAGTCAACACACTGACAAAAAAAGAACAATGATAAATGCATATAATTGAACACATATTCACACGTCTCAGTTTTGCCGCATTCATCATTGTCCGTTTTTGTCTGTCAAAAGTTACACTCTAGTTAACTATTTGCATTTGCGGGAAAGGCAGACATTATGAGGTTTTAAAAGAACAATCATCTCCATTGTCCATCATCTATCCATCGCCATTGTCCATCATCCATCACTGGGTGTCCATACTTAAACTTCTCAAAATCAGCCAATTAGAAACGATGACGTGATAGAACGCTACATTTGAGCTTTTCCCATGAGATTGATTGATTTAATTGACAATTTCAAAACACAATGCAGCCAGAAATGCATAATAAAATGTGTTGAGCATAACACTACAAAAGTTTAAAAATATATATTTACATTGTGGTCCTCTTCAGCACATTGAACATTTTACACATTCATAGTTAAATGCTGATCTGTAGTAAACGTCACGTGGTCAAAAGAATTCAACAACTGTGCAAAGACCAAAACAATAACAGATTTAAATAGTCCACCAGATGGCAGTGGTTGCACTCCTTGGGAATAGCTCACAGAACTAATCATCCAGCAACCATCACTGTCCAAACCACGTTGGCTGCGACGACTTGCAAGTAGACTGGTTTCACCTTGCAAATATTTCCACTGCTTTGCCATCCTCGCTGAGTCAAGTCACCTCCCTGCAGCTCCTCAGTCATCAGTCCCTGCTCTGAACCAGCCCGAGTAATCTCCCGTGGTGTTCTTCAGGCTGAATAGTCTCCCAGTAATTGCACATAAAAACACAAAATACACTGAACAAAAATATAAATGCAACATGTAAAGTGTTGGTCCTGTGTTTCATGAGCTGAAATAAAAGATAGCAGAAATGTTCCATACACACACACAAACATATTTCTCCCAAATTTTGTTCACACATTTGTTTTACATCCCTGTTAGTGACAATTTCTCCTTTGCCAAAATAATTCATCCACCTGACAGGTGTGGCATACTGTATCGATAAACTGATTAAACAGCATGATCATTACACAAGTGCACCTTGTGCTGGGGACAATAAAAGGTCACTCTAAAACATAATGCAACAGATGTGCAATTAGCATGCTGACTGCAGGAAAGTCCACTGCTTGCTCGTCATTCTCCCCGAGGGTCTTGACCTTATTGGCAGGCTGGAGAAGTGTGCTCTTCACAGATAATCTCTGTTTTAACTGTAGATGGCAGACAGCATAGCGTGTATGGCGTCATGTTGGCAAGCAGTTTACTTAAGTGAACATTGTGAACAGAGTACCCCATTGTGTCGGTGGGGTTAAGGTATGGGCAGGCATAAGCTACAGACAATGAACACAATTGCATTTTATTGATGGCAATTTGAATGCACAGAGATACCGTGACGAGATCCTGGGCCCATTGTCGAGCTGCATGAGGTAAATGGTGGTCACACCAGATACTGACTGGTATTCTGATCCATGCCCCTGATCCACGGCCCTTTTTTTAAAGGTGTCTGTGACAAACAGATACATATCTGTATTCCCAGTCATGTGAAATCCATAGATACATGTATTTCAATTGACAGATTTCATTATATGAACTGTTGCTCAGTAAAATCTTTGAAATTGTTGCATGTTGCTTTTATATTTTTGTTCAGTGTATAACAAAATTACCTGGCACACTTAGCCCTATGCTAACACAATATCAGCTGGCCACGATTATTTTCTGTATCAAATTCCGTATCACTCAATCAAAGATCTTAAACTTTATATCCATCAAACAATGGCATGTGGTGGAAAAAGTACCCAATTGTCATATTTGAGTAAAGTAAAGATACTGTAAAAGAAAATGACTCAAGTGAAAGTCATCCAGTAAAATACTATTTGAGTAAAAGTCTACAAGTATTTGATTTTAAATATACTGAAGTATCAAAATTAAATGTCATTGCTAAAATATACTTAATTATTAAAAGTAAAAGTATAAATCATTTCAAATTCCTTATAATAAGCAAACCAGATGGCACCATTTAAAAAAATAATAATTTGAAGATAGCCAGAGGCACACTCCATCACTCAGACATAATTGACAAACAAAGCATTTGTGTTTTGTGAGTCCTTATTAAGATCCGAGGCAGTAGGGATGACCAGGGATATTCTCCGTTTTCCTGTCCTGCTAGGTATTCGAAATGTAACAAGTACTTTTGAGTGTCAGGGTAAACGTATTGAGTAAAACGTACATTATTTTATTTAGGAATGTCGTGAAGTAAAAGTTGTCAAAAATATAAATCGTAAAGTACAGACTACTTAGTAAGTAGTACTTTAAATACTTTACACCGCTGCTTACAATAGGTCAACTTGGCCAACAGATGGATATTTTAAACCTCAAAATTCAAGGTTTACCTTTGTTGACTAGGCTACCAGCTGGACGTGCTAGCATAGGACGTAGCATAGCATAGCAATGTGTGCCAGGCTAGCTCATGGGAAAAGCGAACATGTAGCATTCTATCATGTTCAACTACGTCGACAATTCTAATTGGCTGATGCAAATTTTGAGATGGATAAAAAGTTTACGTTTAAACCTTATCAAGAGTTCACAAGTATGAACAGGACCTATGATTGCTGTTTTTTCCTATTCTAGATGACATGAGCGAGAACCAGAGCACTCATTCCCACACATATGTGTTGATCAACCCACCTCCTGACACCAAACTGGAACTGAATGACATAGTGTAAGTATGGCAATAAGTAGTTAAGTATGGGCTAAAGACACACCCAAACATTTGACGATGTGCGCACGAAAGCATGAAACACAGAGAATCTCACTGCCAATAGGTACTTATCACAGTGGAAGGCCATTCCTTCTCTTGCTAGAACAAAAGTTGTACCTGCTGCGTGACGACCCCGTAACAATGAACCTACCAATTAAGAAAAAGAAAAAGAGGGCATTTTCTCCGTACATCCACGGATGAGCCAGTCACACTTCATATGCAATGTAGGCTATGGGATGGTAGCACAACACTAAATACTTCCTCCAAGCTAGCTAACCACTGTAGCTAGTATTGACATAATAATCCAATCACAATGGATAAGCTACTTCCATGAAACAGCTGCCAGTGTTAGCTGCCGAGTTAGTGCAGTGTCCTTAGCTAGCTAGCAATGGATGTGCTAGCTAAACATTTGGCTATGGGCTGGTACTGGCAGTATGGGATCATAGAGAGTGAATGGAATTGTTTCTTCGTCATCTTGCTATCTAGCTGTGGCCATCTGGCTAGTATCAATAAGGGCTTTCTAGAAACATTAGCGCAGATAGCTTGGAAGCTAGACATTAAGCAATACGCACGGATATGCATTGCTAAACAACGCTACTGCCACCTTCTGGTTTATTTTAACAAGGCTTAGTGGCTGACGACTTCCAAGGTCTTCCAAGGAGTTTGACTGCCGACACTCTGTTCAATGTTCTAATGGTGTGTCAGAGCTTAAACCAGATCATAAAAGTCGAAAAAAAATCAAGAATGTCTCCTACTCGATATTACTCCCATTTCCATCTTATTTTGTGGATAAACAAATGTTTGGAAATATCAAACCACTCCGAGTGAGAGGAATTCTCCATCCTATTTTACAGGTATATCATCCGTTCAGATCCCGTGGGGTATGTCCCTAAGGCTGGTGACAGCAGGGAGAGTCTGGGAAGCAACACCTGTCTTGGGGAGCACACCAAGACAGAGTCTTCTTTTTGATCCATACCTACACACAACCTGCCTTTACAGTAGTATTGGGTGGTTAAAGGGATCATTCATTTTTTTTGCACTGCTACATCTTGCCGGGAGATTCTGGACGTTAAATTAGAAAATAATAATAATAAAACTAGCTAAATAACCAACTAATGTAAAACGGTTAGGATGAAATGACAACATCGAAAAATGAGCTAAAACCTCAACAAAGTGAACCATCCCTTTAATGCCATAATTATGTTATGTGCTACAATTCATATTGCATTGCGCAGAGCATGGGGTGGTGCAAATCAATATAATCTTGGAATGTATCATCCCCATACTTTATCTACTTTTCAATTAACATAGATGTACGTGTGTCTTAAACTGTATCTCTCTCTTTCACAATGTGGCCTTTCCAGAGGATAAACTCAGTTTAAGGAACTCAATGGTTTTAAAGACACTCCATGGTCAAAACTCTTCTAGGAGAGCAGAGTCCCTGCTCATCTTCCAAATATGTCTGAAACCCTATCTCGTCAAATAGTATTTTGGTATGGTATAATCCCACAGCATTCACACCCCCACTTCACCCCTCACCCCAAATATTGGTTGCCTTTCATGAAATAACCCTCACACTTGATCCCCTCCCCCCCCCATCCAAATAGCACTGACTTTGCTGATAGCTACTTTATTGAGAAAGAATGTACTTAGTATGACTGAGAGGTGGGGAAATCACACATATCTAGCTTAAGATGAATGCACTAGCTGTATGTCGCTCTGGATAAGAGCATCTGCTAAATAACTCAAATGTAAATTGTGGTATTTGTTTGCATGTTTGAGGGGTGGTGACTGAACTGTTTGGGTTGCTATGCAAAAATCTGTCCTCATAGTTTACAGTATAGAGCTCGCCAGCTTGTAGTCCTAAAAAAACCCAGAAATGAGTAACCTCTGGTTCGTTCAACCATTGCTATGGCGGAAATTAATGGGGGTTTCGAGATAAACGTCGGGAAAAAAGTCTGAGGTTAACACAGGCTTAGGAGATCTTATTTACATTGTGTTCCAGAACAAAACTTATAAGATCTCTGTTTACCACAGACGTTATTTTAGCAGTTTATCAATACAAAAAAAACATTCATTTCCCCATAGGCTTTGCCCAACGAGCCATGGCAGAGTTAGTGCCTACAAAAAGACGCCACATTGCTCTATTACTATTGCTCTCTATACCTCATGATATCATATTTACTGTTTATTTACTCATTTGTATAGTCATGTGAATCATGCATTGTACTATACTCATCTGTTGAATGTTTGTTGTCATTCATATTGACTGTCATAAATAATGGAATGTTTACTCTCATTATCTTTGCACACTTTGAATGCAAATAGATTTCTGAACTTGTGGGGGAACTCTTTTCTTCATTAGCTTTTAAGTTTATTTAGACTGGGATTTAATGCAAGGCATGTTGGTGCACAGCGCACTAACATACTTTTAAAGGAAATTATGGTTGAGCCAAAATGCACAGTGTTTACCATGAACGCAATAGTACGATGGGGGAAATGCGGGGATAATGCCTTTAAAAGGCGCATTATCGGCTGTATAGTGCACCACGCTTTGCATTAAATATATCTTTCTTTTTTTGACAGGGACAGTGCACATTACTCAACACGATTATCACGATGACGGAACACATAATAGCATAATAGTATTCAAAAGTAGGCCTACAGAGTGGCCATAGAAACAACTCATTTTCTGTGAATATATATATATATATATATACTGTCTTTTAGTTATTCTAGTCTGCAGGTGAGGAGTGTTTTTTGGACTCCGGTATCTCCTGGGTCTGTGATGTGGGCGGTGCCAAAGGCATGGAGTACTGGAGATAAAGCTCTCTGTATTGGAGTGGGTGGGTGGTGGATGTGAGAGAGAGAGCACACGTGTCTATCTGTGCATGTGCAGGCACGCTTGTGTGTGTGTGTGTGTGTGGCATTAGGCTTAAGAGCTCAGAGGAAGACAGTAGAAAATCCCTGAGGGAGGGAGATGGCAGACTGACAGCTTCACAATGCCCCCGGGAGAGGTATCTAAAGTAGGACTCACATTTATTAGACAGTAATGTACAGCTTAGTTGGTGTGATAAAATCACAACTGTCCAAACACAGACTGTATATGAAGTTGCAAATTGGAATTCTAGGTGACAGAAGCAGTCCTTGGCAATGGCTTGTGATATGTCATCTCTCATCGACAAATACAATCGGGAAACTGTTGCATCCTTCCTAGGACCAATAGCATCCTCTGTAATTCATTATCTAGAACACCAAATAATCATCTTTTGTTATGCTGTTTTCATTTTTTTTGTCCTATTACACACCCACCATTTGAGATTCACACAACAACACACCCAACATCAGTGAGCCTCCCAAGGGAGATTTAGAACTGTGCCGAGAACAAGACACATAGCTGTTCTTTGATTTGCAGCAATAGCCCACATACTCCACCTCATTGGCGCTCCACAGCTGCCTCTGCCAATGCTAGAACATCTAAGTCTGAATTCACTCAAAGGAAGATCAGTGAAAATCAGCATAAAATAATATTGGGGAAAGTAATCCAATGTTTTTTTTGTCAAGATTTGGATCTATTCCGCTTCACTCTGCTTCCTTAACACTCTTTCATATTTTCCTTTAATTAGTTAATAAAGAATGAATCAAAACACGTCTCATCAGCACCACTCATCTCATTCCAGAAACATCATCTTCAAAAAGAAACAGCCTTTTTTTTAAAAGGACAGGTCCTTAATGAAGAGCTGCTAAAATGCATACATACCGGGAAACAGCAGGGGACACATAAGGTAGTGGACTATCGGGGAGCTTACAGTCACATTAAAAAGTTGCTAATGTCTTCGGCTGATGTCTTTCACCGCTGAGGTGTCAACGCCTCTTCAAGTGGTGGTCTCCTGAGCCACAGCAAACGATCCCTTCACGTAATCTCAGTCGTTGTGGTCTCGTAAATAAAAAAACAACAACCTCATCTCTGCTTATGAGGGCGGCGCTTGCTGCTCGCGTGCCACTTCAATATGCAAATTCAAGCCTTAATTGTAGCCATGGGAATCTTGTAAGAGCGAGGGAAGAAGAAGAGTCATCGGGGAAACAAACATCAAGGCCTGTGCGCTGACAGTGATGGTAGTTTAGATCTAAGACTCAATGGCATTTATTTACCTGCCTGGGGAGAGAGAAGGGGGATAGAGAAAAGGGGAGAGAGAGAGAGAGAGACGGGAAGAGAGATGGAGAAGGAAAGAGAGAACGTTTAGATCTGAGACCCAAGGGTACTTCTTTACCTACAATGGTGTGAGACGGGGGGAGAGGTGGGAGGGGGAGAAGGAGAGAGAGAGCAGACTACAGAGACCAACTGTCGTGTGAAGGCACATTTTTAAGACACATTTTCACACACTTTGTGAAATGTGTTTTATGTACAGTATAAGGGATGAATACTGATATCAGTGGTGATTGCTTTTCAATGGCTGTTTTATCCAATATAATCATGCACATACATAGTTGTACTAAAATCATGTCTTTCCATGATAATATATCAATAGACAAATGTATTTCAAAATTTTTTGGGGGGGACAGGTCCTCCATGTACTGTACCTAGTAAAGGTTACACCATTGGTTACTATCACAGTGTTCATCGAGGTGACATTGTTGCCTACTTTGAATTGACACAATGAGCACAAAAAAATACTTGTTTATACCTGCCGTTAACATGCGTCATTTGCCCTGATCTTGTCCACATTCTGATTTTGCCCACCTTCTCAGAAATATGTCTACACATGGGATTAAAATGTGTCTCATATCCATCCACTGTGTTCGTATTGTGACCAGATTTCCTATATGCAAATAATTTGATAGGTGTTCTTAAAGAATATTTTAAGACGCATATTGATGCCGTAAGTCAATGGTGCCACCTCTCAATCACTTTAGAAGGCGAGATAACGATAGAAATGGTTTCACTGTCCAGATCTGTCTATACTTGTAAGATATCCAGACACAATGCGTGCCTGACTACCTCCCGAGGTGGTCAGGAAGATCACAATCAGATCACAATGACTCTTTTAATCGTCTACACCTGTTTTATAGGTTTTATTTATTCACACCAAAGAAGATAAGTGAAAGACAAAACAGTACAGATAAAAACAAGGTAAAAACAGTGTGCAGGTGAGTTTGGAAACCCAAGAGTTTTTATATGAAAATCACACCCTGCAAAAACGATGTACAACGATGATGATGTTTTGGCAATGTGAAGATATCAATTCCAGAGTATGGAACCTCTGTATCTGATAGAGAGGTGACAATGTGTGGTGCGGCAGTGGGGAGGGTGAAGGTTATCGGAGTGTCTTGTGTTGTATGCATGGATTTGGAAGAATCGATTGAAGGGTTTGGGTAGGATGTCTGGGAGGTATGTGTATTTGTAAATTAAGGTGCATAATTGGATATTGAGTTTCTTAAACAGAGGGGCAGATGGAGCCAAGTAATTAGAGGGGATGGCTAGCCTTGCAAATGTATTTTAGATGAGTAAATTGTCTAATTCCATTTGGGCATGAGATAAAAAATAAAAAACAACACTCAGCTTGATTGTTTAAAAAAAAAAGTGTCACCAAATTGAATATTTTTTTAGAGCAGAATCTGTTGATATTGTTTGCATTAAAGGCATAACATTATTTTAAAATAATCAATATAGTGACAGTCAGCTGTCAGCTTCAATGATTGTTGACTAATTAGAAAATGGGAAGACAGTGGGCATGTGCATGCACCCCTTCTCACCTGTGCACTCGTTCACCCCCCTCAAAGATTAAAAGTAGTGGATTGTTGTAACTGTATTGGTAGACAATTAATCTACATCTACCCAATTCTTTTGCATCTTTAAGATGAGTTAAGGTGAGTGGCCAGAGCTAGCAATAAATGGGATACAGCTCAAAATGACATGGCTAACGAATGACAGCAGGATGCCTCTTGCTTCCAACAAGTTTAGGATGGGATGTCGATTGCTTTGCTATCTAAAATCAAAATAATTCTTAACTGCTGAAATTACTGCAATACTGTTAATATATTTTGATCACTTTTCATGTAATTTTGGCCAGATGATAGGCTTACTCACTGATCCAAACAACATCGGAAGAAAAGTGTGAACCTCTTATGAACGTTAGCTCTGGTGTACGGCTACTTGTAGATTGTAAATTACAACTTTATACTACGACATGTATCATGATACAAGGCGAGACCCAGATGCAGACACAGGAGGCAGATGGTTGGAGTTGTTTAATAATCCAAAAGAAGTAGGCAAGAGAATGGTCGTGGACAGGAAAAAAGGTCAAAACAGACAGGCTCGAGGTCAAGGCAGGCAGAATGGTCAGGCAGGCGGGTACAGAGTCGAGACACAGGCAAGGGTCAAAACTGGGAGGACTAGAAAAAGGAGAATGGCAAAGGCAGAGGTACGGGAAAGGACGCTGGTTGACTTGGAACATACAAGACGAACTGGCACAAAGAGACAGGAAACACAGGGATAAATACGCTGGGGATAACAAGCGACACCTGGAGGGGGTGGAGACAATAACAAGGACAGGTGAAGGAGATCAGGGTGTGACAACATTACTAACTAGCTAGGTAATTATTCGGTGTCTAAACCAGCCTGATTTCAGTGATCTGTAGCATGTTATCTTGAATAGGCCAAGTCAGCTACGATACTTAGGTCAGGGATGTTCGAGCTAGCGTTTTCAAATTGGGCATGCTAGCTAATGTAAAAAAAATGTGGAAATGAACTATTTTCCTTAAGTAATCATACAATATGTTTACATTACAATCCTTGAACCTTTGTTAATCGAAATCTATATGGATGACCTTGCTGATGTGTCCTCTACTGTACTTCCTATACATATTGCTGATGATACCAACTTGTTTTATCACTCAATAATTTCAATTCACTAATCAATGAAGCCAACTCAGGCATGGCAAAATGTTCGGAATGGTTCAGATAAACAAATAAACTTTAAATGTAAAAAAATATTAACCTTTATTGTAATCACTGTTAAGAATAAGAAATATTGTGAGTAAGCATGAGAGCATAAGCTGTTCTGGACGACTGTGATCACATTCTTCGCAGCAGATGTGAGTAAAACCTTTAAACAGGTCAGCAGCGTTCACAAGGCCATCGTGCCAGACGGATTATTCAGGACGTGTACTCCGAGCATCCGCTGACCAACCGACAAGTCTTCATTTTTTTAAACCTCTCCCTGCCTGAGTCTGTAATACCAACATGTTTCAAGCAGACGACCATAGTCCCTGTGCCCAAGAACACTAAGGTAACCAGCCTAAAATACTACCGACCCGTAGCACTCACGTCTGTAGCCATGAAATGCTTTGAATAGGCTGGTCATGGCTCACATCAACACCATTATCGTAGAAACCCTAGACCCACTCCGATTTGCATACATAATAAAACCATATTGGTGCTCATATACAGTGCATTCGAAAAGTATTCAGACCGCTTGACTTTTTCCACATTTTGTTACTTTAGCCTTATTCTAAAATAAAAAAAATCCTCATCAATCCACACACAATAACCCATAAAAATAAAGTGACAGTTTAACAGTTCTCTTTTTTAAATTTGAGCAAATTTACTAAAAATAAAAAACAGATACCTTGTTTGCATAAGTATTCAGACCCTTTGCTATGAGACTCGAAATTGAGCTCAGGTGCATCCTGTTTCCATCGATCATCCTTGAGATTTTTCTACAACTTCATTGGAGTCCACCTGTGGTAAATTCAATTAATTGGACATGATTTTGAAAGGCACACCTGTCTATATAAGGTCCCACAGTTGACAGTGCATGTTAGAGCAGGAATTATCAATAGAGCTCCAAGACAGGAATGATTTCCATCATTCTTAAATTGAAGAAGATTGGAACCACCAAGACTCTTCCTGGAGCTGGCCGCCCGGCCAAACTGAGCAATCGGGGGAGAAGGGACTTGGAGTTCCTCTGTGGAGCTCCAGAGTTCCTCTGTGAATATGGGAGAACCTTCCAGAAGGACAACCATCTTTGCAGCACTCCACCAATCAGTCCTTTATGGTAGAGTGGCCAGACAGAAACCACTCCTCAGTAAAAGGCAAATGACAGACCGCTTGGATTTTGCCAAGAGGCACCTAAAGGACTGAGAAAGAAGATTCTCTGGTCTGATGAAACCAAGATTGAACTATTTGGCCTGAATGCCAAGCATCACATTTGTAAGAAACCTGGCACCATCTCTACGGTGAAGCATGGTGGTGGCAGCTTCATGCCGTGGGGATGTTTTTCAGTGGCAGGGACTGGGAGACTAGTCAGGATTGAGGGAAATATGAACAGAGCAAAGTATAGAGATATCCTTGATGAAACCATGCTCCATAGCGCTCAGGACCTCAGACTGGGGCGAAGGTTCACCTTCCAACAGGACAACGACCCTAAGCACACAGCCAAGCCAACGCAGGAGTGGCTTCGGGACAAGTCTCTGAATGTCCTTGAGTGGCCCAGCCAGAGCCTGGACTTGAACCCAATCCAACATCTCTGAAAATAGCTTTGCAGCGATGCTCCACATCCAACCTGACAGAGCTTAAGAGTATCTGCAGAGAAGAATGGGAGAAACTCCCCAAATACAGGTGTGCCAAGCTTGTAGCTTCATACCCAAGAAGACTCGAGGCTGTAATCGCTGCCAAAGGTGCTTCAACAAAGTACTGAGTAAAGGGTCTAAATACTTATGTAAATGGGATATTTCCGTTCTTTATTTGTAATAAATCCCCCCCCCCAAAAAAAAGCATTTTTTTCTTAGTGAAAAACAGTTTAATCCATTTTAGAATAAGGATGTAACGCATAATGTGAACAAAACATTCAGATTTAAATATATTATAGAACAAGTGTCTGACATGTAGAATATGGAACTTATTCACATCATCTCCACGGGGCCCTGTCACTTATAGCTGATTTCATGGATGAACTATCGCCAAAACTCAGGGAGGAATTCGATCACCAGTTGCTTGAGTTTGTGCATGAGTTCAAGAAGAATAACAAGGGACCACAGTAAAATTTATGTTCTGTTGTTCTGACCCTCAACTACTTTTCTCCTTCCCGCCTTCTGACACCCTGATGGTGTCATGACTGTCCTGTGAGGAGCCGAATGGGTCAGATCAGCTTGGCAATAGATGACAGTAACCACCCACTCACCCACAGAGGGGGGAGGAGGGAGCTGGTGGGGGGTTGACACCTCATGCTCTGTTGTAAATTAAAGGAGAGGAGATCCAGGGTCTCCCTCTCCAAATTCACACATGAATGTGTCTTTGTTCACCGAAGCTCTTAACACGTTCTAAATCGAATACTGGAACAAGATTTCTAACATAGAACGTGGGAAATGGTCTAGAGGCGATCTAGAGAATAATATTGTCATATTGGTTGTTATTTTGAGATGTCATTAAAATGTTATAAAGGAAATATTGTAACGTTAAAAGTATATATATACACTACATGTATGAAATCTCCATCCTCTACATTGTGCATGAAATATGGACAATGATGCAAGTATTTTTGTTAAGATAGGGATGTGATTTTAGGAGCCATCAGAGATCATTTGTTTTCTATAAACTTTGCACAGTAAGTAGCCACGCCCCGAGTGAGGTCAGAGAGCGTGTTAGCCTGACGGAACCGTCCCTTTTGACCAGAGTGCATAAAAGGTAAAGAAATTAACATTTAGACCAGAGAGACGTGTAGCTGCAGCTCACGTACAAAGTGGTTTGAACTCTGAAATCTCAACACGAGGTAGAGACAAGAACGTCACCTCCCGGACAATCACTGGTACGGCTGATTAGCGGTCCTAAGCAAAGTATATAGAAAAGCGAATTTAAGTGGGACCATTCTACTACTCTTCAAACCATCCTATTCCACTACTCTTCTCAAGTCACCATATTCTACTACTCTCTGGTTAGCTTATCTTCCAAGGAGCATCTTCCAGAGTGAACAACAGTAGGAGACGGGGACGGGCATTTTTGGACAATCAGAGCCTTTCAAGCATGCCGCGGAAAGACCCAACACCCTTCCTAAGAAGGCCTGGTTCCAACAGTGATAAACCCGCGAACAAAGGCATTAAAACGTAAATAAATTAATGATTTCTTACTCCAAACGGGTGGCGGTTTGTGTGCAATGTATATGATTTACTGTCAGAGTTGTTCCTAAAATGTATCAATGATAAGTGTCTCCCTCCCTCTCTCCCTCTCAATCTTCTTTGTAATAAGCCGCCGTATGTTGTCAGTCTGCTAGGGACCTTTTTCTGATGTATTAAGTGTGTATGTTTATCCTGTGTTATCATCTAGTTATCTAGTAAATAAATAATTAAACCAATTAGTGTAGTACTGAATCATAAGGCTGGGGTTTTTGCAGATGCAAGGAGGTTATGACTGTTCAGAATGATGATATGAAAAGAGGTTATGATTAATACGTTGACTGTTTTATGGATGTGATAGGTAAAGACCTTTTAGAGTTTATTTCGGGAGATGGTAACTCTTTAAACAACTGCTCTCATGGTGCACCACATTCCTAATGAGTTCATTGTTACCTGATTAATTTAATTTAAACATAGTTGATTCGATTAATAAATAATCAGGTGAATGAAAGTAAAGTCACAAAAGTGATGACACACATCACTGCGTGCCTGGCAGATATCTCAGGTTGGATGTCAACCCACCCCGTCAAGCTCGACAAGACGGAACTGCTCTTCCTCCCGGGTAAGGCCTGTCCACTCAAAGACCTTTCCATCACAGTTGACAACTCCAAGGTGTCCCCCTCCCAGAGTGCAAAGAACCTTGGTGTGACCCAGGACAACACCCTGCCATTCTCTGCAAACATCAAACAGTGACTCGCTCCTGCAGGTTCATGATCTACAACAGGATGTGACGCAGATCCTAATCCAGGCACTTGTCATCTTCCGTCTTGGAAAGAATGAACCAGCGTGTCCCTGATTGTGTGTGCCTGTCTGTATGAAAACAGAGCGGAATTTTCCGCCAGAGACTAGAGCATCGATACTGTTTGTGAATGTCCAGCATTTCAGGATTGCACTTTTGATTTAGTTTGAACGATGATTGAAGTCTGTTATAAAGCACAGTCGTGACATGTTGTCCTTTTCGGGCTTTTGAGCTATAAGTGACAATCTCCCACCATAATAATAGTCTTGTATCGCTTGCAGGGTTGATCATTTATTATATATATTTTCAATCCTCTAGGATTTTGCCTGTGCTTAGCTCTATTCCATTTATTTTTATCCTAAAAAACACTCCCTAGTCTTTCGCGATGCCAAGCATACAGGGCGCCAGGTGGTAAGAGTGTTGGACTAGTAACTGAAAGGTTGCAAAATTGAATCCCCGAGCCGACAAGGTAAAAATCTGTTGTTCTGCCCCTGAACAAGGCAGTTAAGTTAACCCACTGTTCCTAGGCCGTCATTGAAAATAAGAATTTGTTCTTAACTCACTTGCCTAGTTAAATACCAATAACATGATGCAGCCACCACTATGCTTGAAAATATGAAGAGTGGTACTCAGTGATGTTAAATTAGATTTGCCCCAAACAGCTTTATATTCAGGACGTAAAGTATATTTCTTTGCTACATTTCATTTTTGCAGTTTTACTTTAGTGCCTTTATGCAAACCGTATACATTTTTTAGAGTATTTGCATTGTGTTCAGGCTTCCTTATTTTTACTCTGTCATTTAGATTAGTATTGTGGAGTAACTACAATGTAGTTGATCCATCCTCAATTTTGTCCTATCACAGCCATTCAACTCTAACTGTTTTAAAGATACCGTGGGCCTCATGGTGAAATCCCTGAGCAGTTTCCTTCCTCTACAGCAAGTGAGTTAGGAAAGATGCATGTATCCATTTAGTGACTGGGTGATTTGATACACCATCCAAAGTGTAATTAATTACTTCACCATGCTCAAAGGGATAGGTGCCCTTCTTTGCGAGTCATTAAACATCTTCCTTTGTCTTTGAAATTCACTGCTCGACTGATCTTTAATATCTCATTTAAGTACATATTTGTACATATTTCCAGATCTTGCAAATGCATTTTTCTGGACCCTGGATGAAGTCAGTCAAAATATTTTGGTTTCATTTAATTAAGACACTCCAGGACCAGAGTAGATAGTGTATTTTTTATTGATTTAACTTAGCAAGAACAAATTATTATTTACAATGACAGCCTAAAAGCGAACAATGGATTAACTGCCTTGTTCAGGTGCAGAACGACAGTTTTGTTCCTTGTCAGCTCTAACCATTAGGCTACCTGCAGCTCCAAAATAAATACTGGATAAATACTTTTTTCATCTTCCTATCTGTAAAACACAAAAAAAGACATGTATGTAAAATGCATTTTTGCCCAATTTTTACAGAGAGAATATGTTATCTAGAATTTAAAAAATGGAGAACATATAAACAATTCCCTCTGGGCAAGTCTGGATAATATATCTAAGGATAACCACACAACATTTGGTGAATGCAAATGCTTCTGAAGCTGAGAAAAAATTGCTGGCATGTGGGAAGAGTCTGACTTTCGGGAAATGGCAGTTAAAGGCAAATACACAGAACTTAGACTACCAAACACCTATTTAGACCCAAACACCATCTCTTCAAAGTAAGTTACTAAATATAGTCCAGTTTGTAACATTCTCTTTGAAATGGGCTTTGGAATTGTGTAAAGTAGTGAGCTTTGAAGTTATTGATGTGTCAATTTTAAAGCGATTACAATTCATTAAAATGTTGAAGATAGTAGTATGATAAACTAAAGAAAATACACATTTTCATCAAGTAAAAAAAAAAAAAACTAATAGTACAAAAGTACAAAAAATCTCAAATGTCATTTCAGCCTCCATCAACATGGAGCTAGCATCCCATGTTTTTTTTATGCATTCAAAGCTGTTCATTTTAGTCTATTCAAACAGAGCCCATTTCAAAGGAAACAAGCAATTATTAAGATCAGGCGTGGCCAATTAGTGGGGGCAGCCAACACACCTGAACACACTTTAAAAGATAGAGGATAAAGCAAGTCTGGTTGATGCGGAAAACTGTGTTTTTAAACAACATTCTCTGAAGTTAAAGTTTTCTTGGGGTTTTTATGGAAAGTTTTCTTAATGTTCTCAGAGCAATTTGAGAACATGACTTTAAATAGAACCATGAGGAAACCTGTAGGAAACTACACTGAGTTTTCAAAACATTAAGGACACCTTCCTGATAATTGAGTTGCAGTTCTTGACACAACCCAGTGCGCCTGGCACCTACTACCACACACCGTTCAAAGGCACTTAAATATTTTGTCTTGCCCATCCCCGTCATCTCCTCACCGCCATCTACACTGATTGAAGTGGATTTAACAAGCGACATCAATAAGAGATCATAGCTTTCACCTGGATTCACCTGGTTAGTCTACGTCATGGAAAGAACATGTGACCTTTGTACACTCATTGTATGCTGAAGTACTGAAATTCCGAGAGAAGAATGTTGTTTCTTAACTTCCTCTGAACTATTTGAGAATATTCCCAATGTCAAACCAGTCGGAGAACATTCCTAGGACATGAACAAAATTGAAGTTAAATGTAATCGTGTTTGAACTTCCTGGAAATTTTCT
Organism: Oncorhynchus clarkii lewisi; assembly: GCF_045791955.1. Taxonomy (NCBI): domain Eukaryota; kingdom Metazoa; phylum Chordata; class Actinopteri; order Salmoniformes; family Salmonidae; genus Oncorhynchus; species Oncorhynchus clarkii. The sequence continues at coordinate 9,035,961 of NC_092174.1, read as the reverse complement.
GTAATAAAATAAAAAAAATTTGGTCAAGTTCTTTAAATGTGCTGAGAACATTCCAAAGCCAAGCAACTATCCTGCACCATTCCCAGAAAGTTTTGGGAAGGTTGTATGCCGGACAACCAAGCTTAAAGAAGTATATGGTTCTCAGAACGTTATCTGATAGCTGGGGTGTGACTCAGATTTCTGAAACTGATAACTTCCCTCACACAAGATGAGTTTACCTTGAGGGTATCACAGCTGAGTCAATTGATCAAAAGTTCATCATGTTCTCCTCACATTCATGGAGATATTGCTGCCAAGCAAACGTCATTGAAAAGTTGAGGAATTGGATTTGGTCGTTTGTGTAAGTCTAAATCTCCCAATCTATTCCAACAATCTCACAGCAGAACTGCATATACACAGTCATAAGGGGAGTATTTTCATCTGCACTACAAATCATTCCTCTCCCTCCCTCCATCTCTGTCCCTGTCTCTTTCACAAGCAATGTACGGACGCGCACACACACTCTTCTAATATCTACCATAATGAACATCTTCAAAAACAACCTGGATTACCTGGTTATAAATCTTGACAAGGATCCAAAAGACTTTCCGACATTTCAGTCTCATTTCATGTGTTGATTCTACTGCTGACGTGTTTGTCCTTTGATAAAAGGTCAAAAATGCAGTTCTGATAAATGTAACATCTGCATATTGGACTAAGATACTCAACTTTGTTTTATTTTTATCCATCAAATATTGACTGTATTATGGCACATAAACAATTGTATAATGAGAGACCAAAAGTCCATGGAATCCAAATGTTTTGGTGGGACTTCATGTAATTAATTGAATGTCAAATATAAAAAACTGTACTGCCCCCCTTACAATCTCCTATCAACTTCCAGCATGGCTTACCAAAATATGGGTGACATTACTTATTCATGATTGACGTTTTCTTGAATATTAAACACAAGGCGGAAATGTTGGTTTGTACCAAAACACATAAACACATGGGTCAAATGTTTTTTGTCCTGTGTCTATGATTTCCCGACGATACCCCCATCCTTTTGATACATCGTGTCGCACGTTTTCCAAATAGTAAAGTCCAGGAGAGAAAGTGGTTAGCTCAGGTAATTATATGAATATTGTCCGTTTCTATTTTGAAAGCAATCGGTGAAGCAATCGAGGAAGTGAAGTGAAGTTGACAAATAGATGATCCACTTTTCAAACACAGCCAAATGAAAAAGGAACAGAACACTTCTGGGTCTGATGAATGCTGTGTCTGAGATTTCCAGTGAGCCAGGCTGTGGTGTGAAGGAGGTCAGCACGGTGAATCCTCCTAGCTCTGTCTGGAGCCCTGGGGCCTGGGAACCAGGGGAGGGGTCATGGGAACAGCCTGTCTGCCTGAATATCTGCCTCCCTGCCTGGGGGAAGGACATAAGCACAGCAGCACCTGCAGAACAAATACTTCCTCTGACTGAAACACTAAAGCTACGGATTTGGAGCAAGCGCATCCAATTAACCCCGAAATGGACCTGAGGGTGACACTGCAGAGATGTACATTCCTATCAAAGCTGAAAGTTATGCCTCCCAAATGGCACCCTATTCCTTACATAGTGCATTACTTTTGACCAGAGCCCTATGGTCAAGTAATGCACTATATAGGGAATAGGGTGCCATTTAATACGCAACCTATCTGGGGAAGGGAAGGGAAAGATACAAGTGTGAAGGAAGGGGAGAGAAAGCATTTCAGCACTTGAATAATGATGATTGAGAAAGTTACAGACGCACAAATATCATACCCCCAAGACATAATAACCTCTCACCATTACAATAACATTCTCGACACAGCTCTTTCTAATATTTCTACTACTTAACATTGCATTTTAGTTACACTGTTTATACACACCACATATTTACTTATACAGCAAGCTCCAAATGTACTGGGACAGTGACATTTGTTGTTGTTTTGGCTCTGTACTCTAGCACTTAAAGATTAAAAATTATTCAATGACTATGAGGTTAAAGTGCAGACAGTCAGCTTTAATTTGAGGGTATTTTCATCCATATCGGGTAAACTGTTTAGAAATTACAGCACTTTTTGCACATAGTCTCTCCATTTAGGGGACCAAAATTATTGGGACAATAGGAAGGAAGGAAGGAAATGTTATTTTCGTGTCAAATCGCCAATTGGCAACACATCCCTTACTCATCCCCAACACATTCCTTACATTAAACAAACATAATAATAATTCACTGTGGTAATTAAATAAAAATTATTGTTCCGCTGTTCTCTGCAAGCTAAATGTGTATTAAAGTAGTAAAATGTTAAGTATTTGGACCCATATTCATAGCAAGCAATGATTACATCAAGCTTGTGACTACACATTTGATGGATGCATTTGCTGTTGGTTTTTGTTGTGTTTCTGATCATTTTGTGCTCAATAGAAATGTATGGTAAATAATGTATTGTGTCATTTTGGAGTCACTTTTGTTTACTTCTACATTAATGTGGATGCTACTATGATAACGGATGCTACCATGATACCACCATGGCTGCGAAAGAGCCTGGGCTCGAGCCCAGAATCTCTGGTGGCACAGCTAGCACTGCTAGCTAGACCACTGCGCCACCCGGGAGGCCTTGATTTGATTTATTGTATCATTTATAATCTGGAATACAGAGCCACAACAAAAAATGTGTCACTGCCCCAATACCTTTTTATTTTATTTAACCTTTATTTAACTAGCCAAGTCAGTTAAGAATAAATTCTTATTTTACAATCACGGCCTACCCCGGCCATAAACTGTATCTTGGAAAGTCTACACATTCTAGTTATCAGATTCACATGGAATTGTTGTGAAATTTAAATGTTTAACTATGAAACTATTTGTGAAAAGATTAAATTATCTCCTAAATAAGATAATTGTTTCATAGTAAAACGTGGGCCCACTCAGTGGCCACGCCCAAGTGAACCGACATTGGTTGAGAACTATGAATTACACCCTTCTCTCCCAGTACAAAAGCCCGTTGACGGAAGTCAAACTCAGTTCCCGATGACGTGAGGACTGGTGTCCATATGTTTAAAACAGTTAATTTCGGGGCGGAGCTAGCATGTTGGAGTGAACGGCTGTGCGTGAGAGGCTCCTGCAACTTTTTTGCGAAATAATCTAATTTAACCTACTTTATGGCACTTTTTACAACAAACGTTTCTTTCTAATACAAGATTGTAACTTTTTATATGAAAATGCAGAGTAATAAGCGACCAAAGGACAATAAATCCACAGCGGAGGCCTACTCCCCACTAAACAACGAGACAGACGTGGCGGGAGGCACATGCAACAACGTGACACTTACAGAACTTACCCGGGCTTTGGGGAGCTACGTGTTGCTATAGCTGAGGATCTTAAGGCCACTATTGCTGAACTGGACACCAAAATCGATATACACCAATCCCCCGTACAGGTTAGAGTGCCTTGTCATTGTGTGTTAGGGCCTGCTCATGGACTCGAATCCATACTATACCATATTGGGTGAAACCGTATTAAACGGGCTCAACAAGGGCTACCGAACATGTAAGACGCTGAGCCGACCAATGGATGGCGGTCAGAGCTCTCATTTAACGTTAAATTCACTTTCATCCCGGCTGTGCTCAGAGCGATGTATATTTTTACTTCCAGGTTTGATCACTGACACCTTCGGATGGATGTACTTATATTCCCCCATTTTTGTTTTGTATCGTTATTTATTGTACAATCCTTGCATTATTCTTACTACCATACCATTTATTTATTGCTTGCAGGGGACTGGGGGTGATGGTTGGGAAGGGGCAGACGCAGACACCTGGTTAGCAAGTTGATGTTTTGTGCCGTTCTGCCTTTGTCTAGCCGTGGGCCTCTCTCCCGACTAGAGTCCCACCAGCGCTCTGTAGTGCTTATGTCTGTGTAGGTGTAGGTGTATTTTCTCTTAGCATTTTAGTATTATGCATGTGTGTATTTTAAATCAGTGTAGATTGTTATTCTGGGGTATGAATGTTTGTATGTGTATATGTGCATATGGATGTATATACATATTTTTTTTAATATATATTTTTATATATGATTTTTTTGTGTGGGTATGTATGTATGTATGTATGTATGTATGTATGTATATATGTATGTATATGTATGTATGTATATATATGTATGTATGTATGTATGTATATATATATATATAGATATATATTTTTTTATATATATTTTTTATTGGGGGGAACGTTTAATTTAGCAAATCCTTGTTTCGATCTCCTGACCCACAGTATGTAAAGGTACGGCTGACTATGTCGGTTGCGGATGGTTTATTTTTTGACCGGCATTGCTTAGCAATATAATCTTGAGGCTATATCTTGGTTATCTCTGGGATTGACCCAGGATGACGCTTAAATGCGCAATATGTTTAAGTTGCAACTTATTCTGTTTAGGTTTATTAGATGCTAACTGAACACTTTATTCGCGGGAGCCTCCTCAGTTCTTATGTTAGTAGAAGTTCTAGGGTAGTGAGAGGTGAACGTATAGTTAGGATTTTATTTTTGTTTTACCTCTTGTTCGAGGTCGCGCCGTGCTTCTTTGGCATCGGCCAGACAATGTGTTTATTATTTGTATTTTTCCTTTTTTTTCTCTCCTGTTTGTGCATGCCTGTTAAATGTGGGTTGATGGGGGGGGGGTAAGTGTTGGGGAAATTAGGGGAACAGGGTGGGAAGTAAAGGTGCTTGCAGGGGGGAGGAGTGGGTTGGATACTGCTCGGGTGTAGGTGCTACATATGCTGATCGTGATGGTTTGGTGTGCTTTCTTACCTTTTTATCAAGTTACGTGTTATGCAGGCCACCATAGGAACTACAAACGAGAGGAGGGCGGGACTTACATTCACTTCCTGGAATGTCAAGGGTTTAAACGAACCAATTAACCTGTTGCGTCGAGCAATCCCGTATCCGGGAGCGTAATTATAGCCTCAAGCTCATTACCATAACGCAACATTAACTATTCATGAAAATCGCAAATGAAATTAAATAAATATATTGTCTCACAAGCTTAGCCTTTTGTTAACACTGTCATCTCAGATTTTCAAAATATGCTTTTCAACCATAGCTACACAAGCATTTGTGTAAGAGTATTGATAGCTAGCATAGCATTAAGCCTAGCATTCAGCAGGCAACGTTTTCACAAAAACAAGAAAAGCATTCAAATAAAATAATTTACCTTTGAAGAACTTTGCATGTTTTCAATGAGGAGACTCTCAGTTAGATAGCAAATGTTCAGTTTTTCCAAAAATATTATTTGTGTAGGAGAAATCGCTCCGTTTTGTGCATCATGTTTGGCTAAGAAAAAAACCCGAAAATTCAGTCATTACAACGCCAAACTTTTTTCAAAATTAACTCCATAATATCAACAGAAACATGGCAAACGTTGTTTAGAATCAATCCTCAAGGTGTTTTTCACATATCTATTCGATGATAAGTCATTCGTGGCAGTTTGGTTTCTCCTCTGAAGCAAATGGTAAAATACACGCAGCTGGAGATTACGCAATAATTGCAACGGAGGACACCAAGCGGAGCACCTGGTAAATGTAGTCTCTTATGGTCAATCTTCCAATGATATGCCTACAAATACGTCACAATGCTGCAGACACCTTGGGGAAACGACAGAAAGTGTAGGCTCATTCCTTGCGCATTCGCAGCCATATAAGGAGACATTGGAACAAAGCGCATTCAAAATCTGGGGCATTTCCTGTTTGAAATTTCATCTTGGTTTCACCTGTAGCATCAGTTCTGTGGCACTCACAGATAATATCTTTGCAGATTTGGAAACGTCAAGAGTGTTTTCTTTCCAAAGCTGTCAATTATATGCATAGTCGAGCATCTTTTCGTGACAAAATATCTAGTTTAAAACAGGAACGTTTTTTTATCCAAAAATTAAAAGAGCGCCCCCTATATCGAAGAAGTTAAGAGAGGCAAGGTCCTAGCCCACTTGAAAGCACTCTCGTCTGACATTATATTTTTGCAAGAAACCCATCTGAAGAATAACTCTCATAACAGACTTAAGTGTAGGTGGGTGGGGCAAGTGTATCACTTTAACTTCTCTGCCAAAACGAGAGGCACAGCGATTCTGGTACGGAAAGGAATTATCTTTCTACATAAAACCACTATTGCGGATAAAGAGGGTCGGTATGTGATCGTAATAGGAGAAATCCACTCTACCTCAGTAACTCTACTAAATATCTATGGGCCAAACATTGATAACCCCTCTTTTTTCAAAAGAGTCCTTGCCCTGATTCCAGATATCTCCCATACTAACCTGGTCATTGAAGGGGACCTTAACTGTGTGCTAGACCAATATTTGGATACATCCTCTACCCGGCGAACCCCTACCTCCTATTCAAGCGAATTCTTGAATACCTACATAAAAAATTCTAACTTATTTGATATATGGAGGATCGCTAACCCTACGGGTAGGGAATACTCCTTTTACTCTCATGTTCACAATGTTTACACTCGAATTGACTACTTTTTGTTGGATGCTAGACTACTCCCCTATACCTGTAATGTGAGGTATCATGATATTATAATCTCGGACCACAGTCCACTCACCTTCTCCCTGAGATTGGGTGACATTGTACCAAACGAGAGGGTCTGGAGGTTGAATCCTCAGCTCCTCACAGAACCAACATTCTGTGAATATCTTAAAGACCAAATTCAATTTTTCTTTGATACCAACGACAACACAGAGACTTCCCCAGCATTATTGTGGGAAACACTGAAGGCTTATCTGAGAGGCTGTATCTTCTCCTTTCAGGCTGCCAGGAGTAGGCAAAACAGAGGAAAACTGGAAGAACTGGAGGGACAAATTCACTTACTGGATAGGGAGAATGCTAGCCATCCATCTATGGAGAAACATATAATAAGATTCTCTCAGCTAAAATTGCTAAATCTTTTCTCTTATGCCAAGCAAAATATTTTGAGTTTGGTGACAAACCACACATATTGCTCGCCAGACAACTTCTAAAAAATGTGAGTGACCGAATGATTCACAAAGTTAAATCTGCATCTGGGGAATTACTCTCTTCCCCCAAAGACATCAATGATAGATTCCGGCAGTTTTATGAGACTCTATATACATCTAAAGCGGATCCTAACCCCTTAATTATGCAAACATTTTTGGAGGACTGTAATCTTCCTGCCCTGAACCAGGAAGATTCTAACTTCCTGAATAAGGAAATATCTCTTGATGAAATTCGAGAAACAATTAAATCTCTAAAGAGTGGCAAGACCTCGGGTCCAGATGGATACCCTGGCGAATTCTATAAAACATTCAGCAACATGCTCTCTCCCTACCTGCACAAAATGTTGGTTCAGGCCAATGAGGATGGAGCTCTCCCTTCTACTTTGGGACGAAGCGTTCATTACAGTTATACATAAGAAGGGTAAAGATCCAGAAGAGGTAGGGTCATACAGACCAATATCTCTCCTTAATACAGACCAAAAGATTTGAGCAAAAACTCTGGCTAACAGGCTTAGCACTTTAATTGGCAAATTGGTCCATTCGGATCAGACCGGCTTTATTCCTAACAGAAACTCATTCTTCAATCTCAGGCACCTCTTCAATATTATGTATTCTCAGAGGTTACCCAACGTGGACCTTGCCGTCATATCTCTTGACGCCGAAAAGGCCTTTGACCAAGTTGAGTGGCCCTATCTATTCAAGGTCCTACAGAAATGTAATATTGGAGATGGGTTCATAAATTGGATCCAGCTTTGTGCCAGAATACTCACTAAATTGGATCCCCCTGTGCCAGAATACTCACTAACCAATCATTGTCGCCCCGATTTAACCTTTGCATGGGGACAAGGCAGGGTTGTGCGCTGTCGCCTATGCTCTTCTTCGCCCTAATTATCGAACCGCTCGCTCAGACGATTAGATCTCATGCAGCAATACACGGCTATAATACTAAAGATACTCTAAATAAGATTTCCCTATACACAGATGACATCCTCCTCTATGTAACAGATATCCAGGCTAGTATCCCAGCTAGTCTTGATGTGATCAATTGGTTTGGTACCTTCTCGGGATACAGAATAAATTGGAACAAGAGTGAATTAATGCCCATCTTCAGAAAAATGTACCTACCTAGGAATTGTAGTTACCAAACAATACTCCTTACTATTTAAAGAGAATTTCCCCTCTCTGATACAAAAACTCAAGGCAAACATACTATTTTGGAGAGACTCTCCCAATTTCTCTGCTCGGAAGAATTAATGCCATTAAAATGGTCTTCCTCCCACAACTGCTCTACCTATATCAGAACATCCCAGTATTCATACCTAAATCCTTTCATAAACAACTGGACTCAATTATCAATCCTTTCACCTGGGATTATAAAACACACAGGATAGGTAAAAAAACACCTCTGTAAATCCAAGATGGAAGGAGGATTGTCTCTCCCAAATTGTATATTTTATTACTGGGCCGCTAACCTCCGCATTGTTACGTTTCTGCTGGATGACGCACTTCCGTCATCCAGCTGGCTTAGTATGGAGCGTGAGGAGTGTCACCCCTTCTCCATTGGCGCTGTGATTTTGTCGCCTGTCAATCTGGAGATGTCACTTTATTGTAACAATCCTATTATACATAGCACAGTCCGAATCTGGAAGCAAATTAAAATCCACTTTGAGTTTAGACCAATGTCATTCATGCTCCCTGTCGCCAGGAATCCTTCCTTTGCCCCCTCTAACCTTGATAACACCTTTGAGCGATGGGGAGAGTTGGGGATTAGTACCATAGGGGATTTATACATAGAAGGGACCTTTGCTTCCTTTGAGTTGCTGAGGGAAATTTATAATCTTCCCAGAAGTAATTTTTTCAGATACCTACAAATTAGAGACTACGTTAGAAAACACCTCCCAACATTTGGGAATGCTAAACCTTCCATGTTTGACAGATGCATAAAAATATGCCCCACCTCAGATAAACTGATATCCCGTCTATATGATGCTTTTCAATCTGTTAGCACAGCTTCTACAGATGCCATCAAGGCAAAATGGGAGGAAGAACTAGGGACTGACATCTCGGTGGCAGACTGGGAAGAGAGCTTGGAGTATATCCACACATGCTCCATTAATTCCAGACATCGTCTCATACAATTCAAGGTATTACACAGATTACACTATTCCAAAACTAAACTGCATAGGATATTTCCTGAGACATCCCCTACATGTGATAAATGTCAGGCTGCGCAGGGTACACTACTCCACTGCTTTGCCCTATGCTCTAGCTTGCATGGTTATTGGTGTGGAATTTTTGGGATCCTCTCTGAAGTTTTGGAGACTTCAATAGATCCAGACCCGCTTCTGATAATCCTGGGAGTATCTGAGTCCCTAAACGGATTAACCAACCCCCCAAAACAACTAATCTCTTACAGTCTCATTTCGGCAAAAAAACTAATCTTGTTGTTTTGGAAAAGGAGGGAAGCGCCCTCTACCAAATTATGGCTCAGTGAATTGGCAAACACTGTACACTTAGAAAGAATTAGATATATTCTGAACAATACATTTTCAACATTTGATCAAATCTGGCAGCCTTTCCTCTCCTACTTGGACGAGTCGGCGCTGTGAATTTGTACTTATTAACGCACTCTCAATTGTAATATTTTAATCTACCTTTGGGCAGTATGTGCTGGCCCTGCCACCCGAGCAGTTGGGGGGATAGGGGGGAATAGGGGGGAATAAGTGGGGGGGGGGGACATCTACCCTCTTTCTTTCTACATGTCCTTGTTTTGTATGTCGCGTTTTGTATTATTTGTTTTGCACCCAGAACTCTGGGTCTTGTTTTCCTGTATGCTCTTTTATGTTTAGATAAGAATTGTATACCCGTCTTGTATACCTATACACATTTCTTGTGTGTGTTTAATAAAAAATATTTGAAACAAAAAGGGCTAATTTCAACTTTGAGATGAATTTCGACTAGACCATCCAGAATAAAGTGTGAGTTGATTATAGCAACTTGGTATGAACTTTGAACAATTATTCACTAAAGAAGTGACACCTCCTAGACGTCGAGTTATCAGCTGCAGCTATAAACGTACGTGGCCTAGAAAAGGACTGACAATCTCAGAAGAACGACAGGGTACTTTAACGTATCCGTTCTACAACACTACAACCAGAAAGATTCTTCAAAGGACAATGGCGATCTCTGCTGGGTAAACCAGTCTTCCAGCTCTCATCCATCTATCGAAGCGCAGCTCAGAGTAAATATATATATATATATCTTGCATTTTCCTTTTCCGATTGGGCAGTTAGTAGAATGCATAAGATTCTATTTATGGTAGAGTAGCTTCTCAAGGTCTGATAGACCCAATCCCTTTGTCCCTCAGTCTTCCCGCTCTTTCATTCAAGCCCAACCCCCTTTGTGTAACCAGCCATCATATCGCGTTAGCCCACTGGGGTCTTTTCATGACATGATTAGTAATCAATGTGTGATCTATCCGGTGTGTGTTTTTATATATGTAATTCTGTGTGATTATTTAGGCATTTAGTAAATAAATAATGTGTGTAATGCTGATTAAACTTATTAGCTAGGGTTTGTGCAGATAACCAAGTACCTACGACAATCAGAATGAGACCGATCGAGGTGACGATTAATCCTTGACTGCTATTGATATAAAAGATCTTCAGATCTTTAAGAGAGTGGATTCGGGAGATAACCGCTCTATATCAATTATTGCTTGCTTGGTGCCCCATGTTATTAATGGTTTAATTGTTGCCTGTTTTAATTCAATAACATAATCAATTAAACGTTAGGTAATCGTTTTGACAAAATAGCATGTCATATAATTTAATCATGACATGACATTGCATTTGGATTACTGTTACAATGCTATTTGAGTTGTTAATTGGATACGTTCTTGTTTTTCATTTTTTAAATGTATTAGTTTTGCACCTGTTTGACATTTTACTGCATTGTTAGGACCTAGTAACATAAGCATTTCGCTGCACCCGCTAATAACATCTGCTGAACTGTGCACTCAACCAATAAACTTTGATTTGCTACACTACAACTACTACTCTGGGAAGATTTCATTTCTGTCCATCGCATGTGATACAAATGAGATGACATGGCGACTCCTCTATATGTCATCCTCTGTATGACTACATTAGATTGCTCCCATCACCCACCTCAACGAGCGTTCCTGGCTCAAAGCTGTCCAATCAATTGTGGAGGGAAAACGGTCCTGAAACTATCTGTCTGGTCATGTGTTTGATATTCATCATAGTTTTGATGTACCCAAGCCAGGGGGATTTGTCACACTACAAGTGTTCACAATCACACTATTGAAACAAGGTGACAGTGTGAGAGGAATAGGGGAGCCAATCATTTTTCCCATAATGAAATATCACTATGCAGAGGAGGCTTGTCCAAGTAGGAAATGGGCGGTGATCCTGCTGAATCAGCCTTGTAAATGGATTAATGGGGATTTTTTTTAATTCTCCAGCAACTGTATGTGATTGTGTGTAACCACAACCATGTCTAATAGATGCTGCAGAAATACACTCAAGATAATTGTGATGAAGATTGATGATGTAACTATAGAGTCACTTGTACTGAGCGTAGCGCTCGGGTGACTGTTGTCATTGATAGACATTCTCAGCTGTATCTCAATGATTTTCCTGCCTTCTTGGACTGAAACTTACATCAGATGTCAGCTGAAACGCTCAACCTTGATAACAACCACAGGAGATGAATGTAATGCTTTATACTTGCAAGTGTTAAATTGATCTGATGAACATTTCCTATGTGTCATACAGCAGACTTAGCAGTAGGGTGTCTACCAATGAGAATAGCTGCCAACAATATGCATGCATAAATCTTAATTCAGAGAGATAAGACACAGAATCAACAAACACAGTAGTTTTAAAGACACAGTTCTTACTTTGTGTTTCAGCCCAGACATGACAGCCCCACCACTTGGTTAGGGATAAAGCTGAGGAATTGGGTTGGGGAATTGTAACCACTCTCAAATGCATAGATGGAGCTAATCAATGGAGTAATGGAACTAATTGATGAAGTACCTTGTATTTTGGTGTATGATAGGGTAAGAGACCGTTCTAAACTCATGAGGCATTAACCTATATTCTTCAAGAAGCAATGGATATTCATGGAAATGACCAGTAAAAAAAATATATCCCACATATCCCAGATTGTGCCTTGAAAACTGTCCCTCCATCCTGACTAGAAAAGGGCAATTCTCTGTGGGCCAATTACAAGGTACTGCAGTAACCTTCTCTGGGTCACAGCACATAGATTGCCTGTTCCTTTTCCTTAAAGGGACACCAGGCATTAGCGTTTATGTTTTCCCCACTGCTAGCAGATTCATTAATTTGAGTCGTAAATCAGACTTGGAGCCCATTATTAAAACTGTGTCCGGGAACTAACGGGAGAGCATGAATATTTAAAACATTATATAAGCACACAAAGGGACTCTTTAAAGGAAGTAGCTAGCTGGTCTCTTCTAATGTTTTTCTGTTTTAAGTAGATGTTTCTAAAGGAGAGAGAGAGGAATAGCCAAAAAGCAGATACCAAATATTTGTGTCTGGTCAAAAAAAGAGTAATCTCATCAAAACATGAGACCATGCCAACACACTCCTTTGGTAGTTGTTTACCTGCAGTTAAGGCTAGCCACAAGATTGTCAAATTCCTTGCCTTAAAATCTACTCAAGTCTTGCTAATGCTGTTCAACCAAATGGAAAGGTGTTATTTACCATTTGTGAAGTCGTAAATACGAGTTGGATGCATTCACATGCTTTGAACTCTACAAAACGCTGATTGGTTAACAGCAAACAAGCTGTTGTCAACCATAAACTAAAAGTACAACTTTCATGCAAATGAACAAATTATAGTGTTCAAAAACCATATAACAGATTGCTTTGTGTAAATAATGCTTTGTTGTTGCATTTAACAGCATTTTCGGCAGTTAAATGCAACAACAAAACATTATTTATACAAAGCAATAGGCAATTTTCTTAGTAGGTGACAGCTCACGGATAATAGCTCAGTGATGATAGACAAGTTTCCCACCAAATCAAATCATTGATAATATCCTTAAAGCGGCAATCAGCAGTAGAAACAATAACAACGTGGTAAAAAGCTTGAGGGATGTGGCTGGAGAAATATAACCGCTCTCAAATGTATAGAAAGAGCTATGGATGCAAGAACTGACCATCCATGATATAAAAGTATAGTTCTAACCATGTTTTGAGGCTATATAGTACCTGTTTACATTTACTTTGTTTACAAACATTGGAGGAAAAAAAGCTTACATTTTGGGTTATGATGGGGTACGAAAGTTGAACTAAGCCCATGATGCATTTATCAGTTATATTCTACAATAATCACTGGGTACATCATTCATTTAATTTAAAATGGATGTAGCAACTGCTGATTGCCACTTTAAAAGGGACATTTTTTAAATAAATAACAAATATATATTTTGTTTTCTTACCTTGAAAGCAGTCCATGGACAAGGGTAAACTGTTTAACCCACACTTCGGTTTTGTTAATCTAGTTACTTCAGCATAATGTCAGCATTTTCTAAGCAAAAACTAATGTCAATATCCTTTAACATATGCATTACATGTTCATCTCGGAAAGGGATTGTGTAGCTCAGTGGCTTGAACAAACTTTTAGTTTGAGATGATTTGGGTATGACATTTTGCATGCTAAATGTTTACATGCCTAGTAGGTTCATCATCATATTAGAGGGGCATACGCAGAGACACATAGTAGATATAAAAACAAGAAGGGAGAGATCCATTGCATTGGCTACGGCCAGACTCAAACACATGAACATGGATCCCACTCGGCACACCACGTCATTTCAATGTGGACAATTTAGTCATATTTGGATGAGTCGTGATAATTGAGATTGCCACCTATACTCAGCCCCTCAAGAAGACAGCCAAAAGTTTGTTGAATTCCCAATGTGTAGGTGGCAGGTAGCCTAGCTCTTCGAGTTGCTGGTTGCTGGTTCAGAGCCGACAAGGTGAAAAATTGGTCAATGTGCCCTTGAGCAAGGCACTTAACCATAATTGCTCTGGATAAGAGTGTCTGCTAAATGATTAAAACGTTCAATGACAGAAATGTTTCTGTTTAAAATCAAGTGATGATTTAATTTCAGAGACAAATGTTTTTTTTTTGTTAATGCTATATATCTGCCTCAGTCTCAGAGAAACAAGGAGTTCTGCTACGTTTTACAGTCAAATGTAACAAATAACAAAACATTTAATAAAGAACTGTACAAATGATACATTTGTGACATGAATATATCAAAAACAAAGTCAATACAGTAATATGAGATCTGTATGTAAAATGTTTACATTTGAAATTTTAGTAATTTAGAAAATGCTAAATTTGCGACCTACAGTAAAATAGCTAGGTGAGACAACCACATATCACATATCACAGTCAAATATACAGGATACCAACATTCCATTCCAGCTAAACAATGGATTAAAGATTAAAAATCTGAACACAGTAATAGTTTGCACACACATGAAGGTACCTATAAACAATCATTTCTGATGAAAAAACATAATAGCAACTAAGTTTTATCACTTGTGCTTCGTCTAATAGCACAACCAAATGACCTGGATAGCAGTTGAGATTACATTAAAAGTACATGGTGCAAGTGATTAATGCCTTTCGAGATTCTGCACAGATTATTATAGCAATTGTAAAGAGCTCCACAGATCTGTAACTTTACATGCTATCTTGAACATGCATGCTTTCTATGATTACATAAGAAGACAACTATAGTTACAGTAACTTCAAACTGTGGCTGTACTCAAACTGTACTCATTTTAAGATTAAATAAATACTGTTAACCTACATTCGTTTTTAAGACTTTAGTCTATTTACTGTATTACAAAATAAATATTTAATTAAGTTTGGTTGACAACGCAACCAAGTATTACAATTTTAAGGGTGTACAGAGCCTGTACAGAGACTTTTTCAAAATGTTGTTGTGTTACAGACAAATGTAAAATTGATTAAATTGAGATTTATTTTTATCACTGGCCTAATGACAAAGTCCAGTTACGTTTTTTGAAATGTTTACAATTAATTTAAAAAATGAAAAGCTGAAATGTCACAATACGTTGCATTGACTCACTCTTTGTGCAATACTAGTGTTTAACATTATTTTTTTTCACATCTTTAACCCACATATACAATTATCTGTAAGGTCCCTCAGTTGAGCAGGGAGGTTTTCCAATGCCTCATAAAGAGGGACACCAACTTTGTCAACTCAGCAAAAAAATAACCTTTTTCAGGACCCTGTCTTTCAAAGATAATTTGTAAATATCCAAATAACTTCACAGATCTTCATTGTAAAGGGTTTAAACACTGTTTCCCATGCTTGTTTAATGAACCATAAACAGTTAATGAACATGCCCCTATGGAACGGTCGTTAAGACACTAACAGCTTACAGACAGTAGGCAATTAAGGTCAAAGTTATGAAAACTTAGGACACTAAAGAGGCCTTTCGACTGACTCTGACATACATCAAAAGAAAGATGCCCAGGGTCCCTGCTCATCTGTGTGAACATTATTTAGGCATGCTGCAAGGAGGCATGAGGACTGCAGATGTGGCCAGGGCAATAAATTGCAATGTCCGTACTGTGAGACGCTACAGGGAGACAGGACGGACAGCTGATCGTCCTCGCAGTGGCAGACCACGTGTAACAACACTTGCACAGGATTGGTACATCCAAACATAACACCTGCGGGACAGGTACAAGATGGCAACAACAACTACCCGAGTTACACCAGGAACACACAATCCCTCCATCAGTGCTCAGACTGTTCACAATAGGCTGAGACAGGCTGGACTGAGGGCTTGTAGGCCTGTTGTAAGGCAGGTCCTCACCAGACATCACCAGCAACAAAGTCGCCTATGGGCACAAACCCACCGTCACTGGACCAGACAAGACCGGCAAAAAGTGCTCTTTACTGACGAGTCATGGTTTTGTTTCATCAGGGGTGATGGTCGGATTCGCGTTTATTGTCGAAGGAATGAGCGTTACACTGAGGCCTGTATCTGGAGCGGGATCGATTTGGAGGTGGAGGGTCCGTCATGGTCTGGGGGTGTGTGTCACAGCATCCTCGGACTGAGCTTGTTGTCATTGCAGGCAATCTCAATGCTGTGCGTTACACGGAAGACATCCTCCTCCCTCATGTGGTACCCTTCCTGCAGGCTCATCCTGACATGACCCTTCAGCATGACAATGCCACAAGCCATACTGCTCGCTCTGTGCATGATTTCCTGCCAGACAGGAATGTCAGTGATCTGCTATGACCAGCCAAGACCCCGGATCTCAATTCCATTGAGCACGTCTGGGACCTGTTGGATCGGGGGGTGAGGGCTAGTGGCATTCCCCCCAGAAATGTCCAGGAACTTGCTTGTGCCTTGTTGGAAGAGTGGGGTAAAAGTTCACAGCAATAACTGGAAAATCTGGTGCAGTCCATGATGAGGAGATGCACTGCAGTGCTTGGTGGACACACCAGATACTGACTGTTACTTTTGATTTTGACCCCGCCTTTGCTCAGGGACACATTACATTTCTGTTAGTCACATGTCTGTGGAACTTGTTCAGTTTATGGCTCATTTGTTGAATCTCGTTATGTTCATACAAATATTTACACGTCAAGTTTGCTGAAAATAAACGCAGTGGACAGTGAGAGGACGTTTCTTTTTTTGCTTAGTTTAGTTACTTCATGATACTAACCTAAATAACAGAGTGAAAAGAAGGAAGCCTGTAAAGAATAAAACTATTCTAAAACTGCAAATAATGTGGCAAAGAAATTAAGTCTATGTCCTGAATACAAAGCGTTATGTTTGGGGAAATCCAACACATCACTGGGTACCACTCTTCATATTTTTAAGCATGGTGGTGGCTGCATAATGTTATGGGTATGCTTGTCATTGGCAAGGACTAGGGAGTTTATAAGATAACATTTAAGGGAATTACAGCTAAGCACAGGTAAAATCCTGGAGAAAAACCTGGTTCTGTCTGCTTTCCAACAAACACAGGAAGAAAAATTCCCCTTTCAGCCGGACAATAACATAAAACACAAGGCCAAATATACACTGGCTTACCAAGATGACATTGAATGTTCCAGAGTGGCCTACTTACAGTTTTGGCTTAAATCAGCATTAAAATATATGACAAGACTTGAAAATATATTTTTAGCTATGATCAACAACCAAGTTGACAGATTAAAAACAATTGTACAATCCAGGTGTGCAAAGCTCTTAGACACTTAAACACAAAGACTCATAGCTGTAATTGCTACCAAAGGGGTGTTAATACTTATGTATATGAGATATTGCTGTATTTCATTTTCAATACATTTGCTAAAGATTCTACAAACATATTTTCACTTTGTCATTATGGAGTATTGGGTGTAGATGGGTGAGAAAAACAAATCTATTTAATCCATTTTCAATTCAGACTGTAACATAATAGCATGTGGAATGAGTAAGAATACCTTCTGAAGACACTGTACATAAAAAGACGGACCGTTTGTGATTTCTTTAGTCTGACAATCATCTTCCATTGTCCTCTGTTTTTATTTATCCATTATTCATTTATTTATTCATTTGTTTATGCAATGGCTCCATCCGAAATTCTTTGAACACAAGATCTACCTGGGCCGAGCATCAAATCAAATCAAATCTTATTTGTCAATTATGCGACTTATACAGGTGCAGACCTTACAGTGAAATGCTTACTTACAAGCCCTTAACCAACAATGCAGTTAAGAAAAATACCTAAAAAAAGTAACAAATAAAAGTAACAAATAATTAAAGAGCAGCAGTAAAATAACAATAGCAAGGCTATATACAGAGGGTACCGGTACAAAGTCAATGTGTGGGGCACCGGTTAGTCAAGGTAATTGAGGTAAGATGTACATGCTAAATAAATAAATACAGAATGGGTATGAGGTAGATTGGATTGGCTATTTACAGATTAGCTATGTACAGGTGCAGTGATCTGTGAGCTGCCCTGACAGCTGGTGCTTAAAGCTAGTGGAGGAGGTAAGTCTCCAGCTTCAGAGATTTTTGCAGTTCTTTCCAGTCATTGGCAGCAGAGAACGAGAAGGAGAGGTGGCCAGAGGAAGAATTGGCTTTGGGGGTGACCAGTGAGATATACCTGCTGGAGAGCGTGCTACTGGTGCTGAGCTGAGATAAGGCGGGGCTTTACCTAGCAGAGACTTGTAGATGACCTGGAGCCAGTGTGTTTGGCGACGAGTATGAAGTGATATTCTAGGTCGGAACCATCCAGGGTGGTGATGCTAGTCGGGCGTGCGGGTGCAGGCAGCGAACGGTTGAAAAGCATGCATTTGGTTTTACTAGCGTTTAAGAGCAGTTGGAGGCCACGGAAGGAGTGTTGTATGGCATTGAAGCTCGTTTGGAGGTTAGATAGCACAGTGTCCAAGGACGGGCCGGAAATATACAGAATGGTGTCGTCTGCGTAGAGGTGGATCAGGGAATCGCCCGCAGCAAGAGCAACATCATTGATATATACAGAGAAAAGAGTCGTCCCGAGAATTCCCATAGAGACTGCCAGAGGACCGGACAGCATGCCCTCCGATTTGACACACTGAACTCTGTCTGCAAAGTAGTTGGTGAACCAGGCAAGGCAGTCATCAGAAAAACCGAGGCTACTGAGTCAGCCGATAAGAATATGGTGATTGACAGAGTCGAAAGCCTTGGCAAGGTCGATGAAGACGGCTGCACAGTACTGTCTTTTATCGATGGTGGTTATGATATCGTTTAGTACCTTAAGCGTGGCTGAGGTGCACCCGTGACCGGCTCGGAAACCAGATTGCACAGCGGAGAAGGTACGGTGGGATTCGAGATGGTCAGTGACCTGTTTGTTGACTTGACTTTCGAAGACCTTAGATAGGCAGTGCAGGAGCTGTTGGCCGAGGTTGGAGTAGCCAGGAGGAAGGCATGGCCAGCCGTTGAGAAATTCTTGAAGTTTTTGATAATCATGGATTTATTGGTGGTGACCGTGTTACCTAGCCTCAGTGCAGTGGGCAGCTGGGAGCTGGTGCTCTTGTTCTCCATGGCCTTTACAGTGTTCCAGAACTTTTTGGAGTTAGAGCTACAGGATGCAAATTTCTGCCTGAAGAAGCTGGCCTTTGCTTGACTGCGTGTATTGGTTCCTGACTTCCCTGAACAGTTGCATATCGCGGGGACTATTCGATGCTATTGCAGTCCGCCACAGGATGTTTTTGTGCTGGTCGAGGGCAGTCAGGTCTGGAGTGAACCAAGGGCTATATCTGTTCTTAGTTCTGCATTTTTTGAACGGAGCATGTTTATCTAAAATGGTGAGGAAGTTACTTTTAAAGAATGACCAGGCATCCTCAACTGACGGGATGAGGTCAATATCCTTCCAGGATACCGGGGCCAGGTCGATTAGAAAGGCCTGCTCACAGAAGTGTTTTAGGGAGCGTTTGACAGTGATGAGGGATGGTCGTTTGACTGCGGATCCGTAGCGGATACAGGCAATGAGGCAGTGATCGCTGAGATCCAGGTTGAAGACAGCGGAGTTGTATTTGGAGGGCCAGTTGGTCAGGATGACGTCAATGAGGGTGCCCTTGTTTACAGATTTAGGGTTGTACCTGGTGGGTTCCTTGATGATTTGTGTGAGATTGAGGGCATCTAGCTTAGATTGTAGGACTGCCGGGGTGTTAAGCATTTCCCAGTTTAGGTCACCTAACAGAACAAACTCTGAAGCTAGATGGGGGGCGATCAATTCACAAATGGTGTCCAGGGCACAGCTGGGAGCTGAGGGGGGTCGGTAGCAGGCGGCAACAGTGAGAGACTTATTTCTGGAGAGAGTAATTTTTTAAATTAGTAGTTCGAACTGTTTGGGTATGGACCTGGAAAGTATGACATTACTTTGCAGGCTATCTCTGCAGTAGACTGCAACTCCTCCCCCTTTGGCAGTTCTATCTTGACGGAAAATGTTATAGTTGGGTATGGAAATCTCAGAATTTTTGGTGGCCTTCCTGAGCCAGGATTCAGACACGGCAAGGACATCAGGGTTAGCAGAGTGTGCTAAAGCAGTGAGTAAAACAAACTTAGGGAGGAGGCTTCTGATGTTGACATGCATGAAACCAAGGCTTTTTCGATCACAGAAGTCAACAAATGAGGGTGAATGACAGCAACCTGCATTTGATGGTCAGAATCCTTTTGAGTTACTATATATGTACAATATGTGGAAAAGTATATAAATCAAGCCCACATCTGGGCAATTTGTTTCTGTATTGTAAAAAATTCAGCTTTTGTCCTTCTGTCTGTCTGTGATGGTTGACGTCTGTCTTTGTGTGTTGGTCTGTCTGTGCTAGATTACGTCTATTTTTATGTCAGTCTGTCAGTCTATCTGTGCTAACACACGTCTGTCTGTTTCTGCTAATTGACATTTGTCTGTCTGTCAGCCTTTTCATCCATCCATCCGTCTATTTGGATAGAAGCATTTGGATAGAAGCATTTGCTTATGATCCCTTATTGATGTCACTTGTTAAATCCCCTTCAAACATTGTAGATGAAGGGAAGGAGACAAGTTAAATAATGATTTTTAAAAGCCTTGAGACATGGATTGAGTTTTTGTGCCATTCAGAGGATGATGGTGCAAGACAAAAAATGTAAGTGCCTTTGAGTGGTGTATGGTAGTAGGTGCCAGGCGCACCGGTTTAGCAATGCTTCTGGGTTTTTCACGCTCAACTTGTTTTTCCGGGTGTATCAAGAATGATCCACCACCCAAAGGACATCCAGACAACTTCACACAACTGTGGGAAGCATTGGTGTCAACATGGGCCAGCATCCCTGTGGAACGCTTTCGACACCTTGCAGGATCCATGCCCCGACGAATTGATGCTGTTCTGAGGGCAAAAAGGTGTGGGGGGAGCAACTCAATAGTAGGAAGGTGTTCCTAATGTTTTGGTATACTCAATGTATTTTATATTATTGTAATATGAATTATTATATATATCCATCTATGTGTGAGTTCTATCAGTTCAGACAGCCAGTCTGTCTCCTCTGTGCCTCTCGTCCAGCAGCATCTTCAGCTCTGTGATCAGGCCTTTGAACTGGATCCTGTTCTCCGGGTCATTCTCCCAACACCTTCTCATCAGCGAGTATACCTGCACGTATGCACGCACGCATGCGTGCACACACACACAGAGAAAAGAAGAATGTGAAAGAGATATGCATGAGTATGTCGCACGTCACTAATGAGAGAGAGGCATTTGAAAAACAATTATCTCCATCAAAATGCGTTTGACAGAAATGCCTTCGGGAACATGTGAACTTTCATGTGCCTTAATAACAAACTTGTATGCCATCTGTAAATAAGAATACAATTGTTAAATTACAAGCCTAGTTGGTTCAGCCACAGAAAAATACAGGAACCTTCACGCTAGCCACGATTGGCTGATATAATGGATGGGCTGGACATGCCGAGAGATGAGTTCGGATTGGTCTGCCATGTAGCTTGCTTCTGTCTATAACATGAGCTGCTCAGTATGTAGATAATCCTTGCTACTGCAGCTCTTTTGAAAGATATAATGTTAGCCTTGGAGAACTGAAAAAGCGTTGCTACTGCTCTCGACAACATTGATGCCCTGAATTTAGCAGGCACTATCGACAAGGATCAGTGGGAAAAAGTTGTGATGGACTACTTTCTGCACAAGGTCAGTGTGAACCGGAGTGACTTGTCACAACGGGCCAAACAAGCTGTACAAACAAAAAGACACAGGACGTCTTACATCGTTAAAGGGGTTCTGCCATGAAGTGTTCCTCCATGTATATGGGTAAGAGTCTAGCTACATTTTCAGATATCATACGTTTCTAATTTAGACAGAAAGTTGTTTTCATTACAAGTTAAAGAGTATTGTTAGCTAGCTAGCGAACTTTAACTTGATTGCTCGCTAGCTAACGTTACGTGTACGTTCTTAGTAGTAATATTATTCATATCTCAAATCCATTTCCATTGCTAGTTGTAGCCTAATGTTAGCTAGCTAGCTAACATTTAACCTAGTTGGTTAGCTTTAGCTACTTGCAAATTCATACTACTGCATTTTATGCGTGGTGGCTAGCTATGACTATCTGTTTGTATTGCTAGTATTGTATGGGTTGGGATTATGGTTCATTGTTTAGCTGGCTACATGTCCAAACAACAGACTCCACATCGCCAGATGATTACATGACCCATCAAGTTAGCCAGGTGTGTCTGAAGGTGATTACGGCCATCCATTGTATTTCATGAACATGTGTACATGTCTAGACATTAGTGACACATCCACATAGCTAGATGTGGCTGGAGGGTGGTTGTAGCATTTATTTCACATACATTTAGACAGGTGTGTCTGGGTTAGCATCACCTACACACTAAACGAAAATATAAACGTAACATGTAAAGTGTTGGTCCCATGTTTCATAAACTGAAATAAAAGATCACAAAAATGTTCCAGCTTATTTCTCTCAAATGTTTTGCACAAATTTGTTTACATCATTGTTAGTGAGCATTTCTCATTTGCCAATATAATCCATCCACGTGACAGGTGTGGCATATCAATAAGCTGGTTAAACAGCATGATCATTACACCAGGGGCGTAGCCAGATGTATTTGTTTTGGATAGGCCTAGAAAAATTTGGATAGGCATTTTTTCTACTTACTTTACATTTATTTTGCGATGTGCACCGTATATTATTTTGTAACACAATGGTTTTATACTAGTGCATAGTACTTGGAGCAACCTCGTTACACAAATGATTACCAATCCCAGCATATTAAAATAAGACAGTAACTTTAGACCAGTTGCCAACAACATAAAACTCATCTTCAGTCGCACTTTAATCTCGATGGGTAAACAATATATTTGATGTTACAATTTATACCACGGCGGGCAGTAGTACTATAAAAAGGTACCTTACCTTTAGTAGATGCATCATAAGGCGTGACCTACATCACAATGTGCAGACGGCGAGGCTTTGAGTTGAATGTGGTGATGATTTCATCATAATCCAATGTATCTGTCAGTTCACTCTCAAAGACAGCAAACTGAAGTGGTTCAGCCGGGCGCTTGTCATTGATGTGCAAAGACCATTTTTTTTGTTATATCCTAAATATCATCAGGGCAGCTGTCAAGTACACTCATTATGGAGGAAACGTCCATCTTTCCCATGTTCATTTTGCAATTCAACTGCTGAGTAAAAACTGTGAATTCAGCATCCTCAATTGATATTGCATAATGATCGCATGAGGTCGTCAGCTGCTCTTTAAGGCCGCAGGTTTGGTAGTCTTTGGAAAAGGAGGCTTCCGCTTGCATGATCCCATGTGTCTTCTTGAAATCTTGAGTTTAACTCAGTAATCTGTCTGTCTAGAATACTCTTCCAAAGTTGCCTCAGGTCACTGTCACTCTTGATGCTTTCCCTAATGAAGTTGTGACTACAAATCAAATCAAATCAAATGGATTTATAAAGCCCTTCTTACATCAGCTGATATCTCAAAGTGCTGTACAGAAACCCAGCCTAAAACCCCAAACAGCAAGCAATGCAGGTGTAGAAGCACAGTGGCTAGGAAAAACTCCCTAGAAAGGCCAGAACCTAGGAAGAAACCTAGAGCGGACCCAGGCTATGAGGGGTGGCCAGTCCTCTTCTGGCTGTGCCGGGTGGAGATTATAACAGAACATGGCCAAGATGTTCAAATGTTCATAGATGACCAACAGGGTCATATAATAATAATAATAATAATAATAATCACAGTGATTGTCGAGGGTGCAACAATCAGCATTTCAGGAGTAAATGTCAGTTGGCTTTTCGTAGCCGATCACATTCAGAGTATCTCTACCGCTCCTGCTGTCTCTAGAGAGTTGAAAACAGCAGGTCTGGGACAGGTAGCACGTTCGGTGAACAGGTCAGTGTTCCATAGCCGCAGGCAGAACAGTTGAAACTGGAGCAGCATCACAGCCAGGTGGACTGGGGACAGCAAGGAGTCACCAGGCCAGGTAGTCCTGAGGCATGGTCCTAGGGCTCAGGTCCAGACAGACAGACAGACGAGAAAGAATTTGAGAGAGCATACTAGCACTAGCATGTAATTTGCTATTCTCGTGTTTGCAGCAAGCATTTCTTGTGAGTTTCCAGTTTTTAAATTCATCTCGTACAAATTTGAATTCGACATTTGCTCCAGGAAAGTGCCTACAAAACGTACAATATATTGCATCTTTTGCTTTACTATACTCAATCCACACGAACTGGTCATACCACCTTCAAGAGAAGCAGCGTGATTTGCCATTTATCATACTTGAAGGGAATTTTGCTAGCTTTGGTTGACAGGCTGGTTCATCAACGGTAGACAAATCTGTCGGTGGACCTACTCCCGCCCGCAGCATCAAGAACGATAAGAGACGGTGGGGTAGGCAAGCATGCCTGGCTCACCGTGGCATTGGCGGTTGTGATGGCAATTGCGGTTGCTTCTATCCTGGCGCCACCTGTTAATGTCTCATTCTGGGAGCTATTGGTAGATTGATCCAAATTATTTTCTGGCACACACTCCTTTTCCTCCAGACGTCTTTTTTTATTTTTTTAAACCTAGCAATCGACATTTGGTTTGCCATTGCTAGAACTACTAAATTACCTCAGCTGGTGAGTCAATTCGAGTAAGCTAGTGTGGTAGAGCTTGCTAGTTTATGCGCTACAAAGTTCAGCTACGTGACGTTGCCAGGTTATTCAGGTAAACCACTGTAGGATTAAAAACTTTTTTTAACCAATAGTCGGAAGCCAACTTGATTGTCGCAGACTATTTCTTTGTTACATTATATTAAAATTACCTTTGGAAAATAAATCTCACATGCGTTTCTTTTAAAAATGTAATAAAATAAATACAGATAAATATGTATATTGAATAATTTCTGAAACTTTTTTGGGGTGAGATCAAACGGGGTAGGTCACGGCCTACCGGTGGCTATCCCGCTGCATTACACAGGTGCTCCTTGTGCTGTTGACAATAAAAGGCCACTCTAAAATGTTCCGTTTTGTCACACAACACAATGCCACTGACGTCTCAAGCTTTGAGGGAGCGTGCAATTGGCATGCTGACTGCAGGAATGTGAGAGAATTGAATGTTCATTTCTCAACCATAAGCCACCTCCAACGTTGTTTTAGAGAATTTGGCAGTACTTCCAACAGGCCTTACAACTGCAGACCACGTGTATGGCGTTGTGTGGCCGAGCGTTTGTTGCAGAGTGCCCCATGGTGGCGGTGGGGTTGTGGTGTGGGTAGGTATAAGCTACAGACAACAGACACAGTTGCATTTTTATCAACGACAATTTGAATGCACAGAGATACCGTCACGAGATCCTGAAGCCCATTGTTGTGCCATTCATTATCAGCATGATAATACACAGCCCCATGTCGCAAGGATCTTTACACAATTCCTTCAAGCTGAAAATGTGCCAGTTCTTACATGGCCTGCATACTCACCAGATATGTCACCAATTGAGCATGTGGGATGCTCTGGATCGACATGTACAACAGCGTGTTCCAGTTCCCGCCAATATCCAGCCATTGAAGAGTGGGACAACATTTCACAGGCCACAATCAACAGCCTGATCAACTCTATGCGAAGGAGATGTCGCCCTGCATGAGGCAAATGGTGGTCACACCAGATACTGACTGGTTTTCTGATCCACGCCCCTACCTTTCTTTTAAGGCATCTGTGACCAACATGCATATCTGTATTCCCAGTCATGTCAAATCCATAGATTAGGGCCTAATGAATTTAATTGACTGGTTTCCTTATATGAACTGTAACTCAGTAAAAATCTTTGAAATTGTTGCATGTTGCGTTCATATTTTTGTTCAGTATAATAATTATTAAATATTTCTCAGCACTTTCTATTTCTGATATTGCTACTATGCAAATATGCAAGTAACCATTTCACTGTACCGTTTACACCTTCGGTATCCTGTGCATGTGACAAATAAAGTTTGATTTTATTTGAAATAGTGTGTGCTTACCAGAGACAGAAATGTGAAGAACAAATTGACCTGCACCAAAGTCAGATTAGGTGACATGCCAAGGGCTTGATAAAGTGTATTTTTACTGGCTGTTTTTTCCTTATTGAACTTTGACCACTTTTAGTCTTGAAATCTTTGGTTGTTTACTACAGTACACTAACTTACTCTGTTTAGCACATGGCCTCACAAGTGAATTCTTAAAGAGATGGGTGGGGCTAAGGCTTCAGAGGATGTGAACAATGCTGAATAAGTGTCGACAAATAAGAGCTCTCTAGTAGGTGTACCAAAACATTCAAGGGTCCTTTTCTCAAAAGTGGGGTTACAAGTTTAGCAACTTTCAAAGCAGAATTACTTTCCCATTGTTCCTTAACTGCAGTGTATGATATACCATTTTGTAGCGCTGAGTCTCTACCTTTATCCAATATAAAAAACAGCATTTCAAATGTTGCTTCATAAGACCGAATAGAGGTGGTCGGTCACAAATCATTACAATCTCCCCCAAAAATGTGGCAATCAGCTAAAAAGATGATAAAAGGTTGAAACATTGACCTACGGGTCAAAACATCATGATACATTTGGGAAGACATGCTAATCCCAGTGTATGCAGTTGTCCTTTTTTGTTAATGAATATTTCAGGGTGTTCACCGTGTTTTCAAATCAAATCAAATTGTATTTGTCACATGTGCCGAATACAACAGGTGTAGAGTAGACCTTACCATGAAATGCTTAGTTACAAGCAATTAACCAACAATGTAGAATATTTTTAAAAGCAAGTAAGAAAATATTTGCCCCCAAAAATGTAATAATAAAATAAAGTAAGAAAAAAAGTAACACAAAATAACAATAACGAGGCTAGAAACAGGGGCTACCAGTAGGGTTGCACATTTTGGGGAATATTCAGAGGTGGAAACTTTCCGTGGGAATTAACGAGAATATATGCAAACTAATATTAATACCTTTTAAATGTAGATGTTTTTTGCATTGGATATATTTACCATATCATATGGAGACAGAAACATAAACCTTTTACCTTATCATAAGTAGACAATTGCAAATGATTAAATCCTTCCAATAGAAATGTAAAAAACAAATTGAACTTTAATTAAATTAGTTGACTCTTCGCATGGGATGATTTCACAGAACAACAAAAGAAAGGGAATATTGAATGATCCCCAATGATCCATCGCATCTCCCAAAAACATTTTCAACATAAATCTGTAAAATGAAAGTCTAGAAACTAAAGCTTTGGTTGTCTTCCTCTCAGGCTTCCATGTCTTCTCCCTGGACCTCCTCCATGTCCACCTCTTGAACATCAGACTCTGAGGCCTCATCTTCACAGTCACTTTCCAACCTTGTTGATAGTGAAGGATGCTTTGTATAGGAAGCCGATTCTAGATTTAATTTTGGATTGGAGATGCTTAATGTGAGTCTGGAAGGAGAGTTTACAGTCTAACCAGACACCCAGGTATTTGTAGTTGTCCACGTATTCTAAGTCAGAGCCGTCCAGAGTAGTGATGCTGGACGGGCGAGCAGGTGCGGGCAGCGATCGATTGAAAAGCATGCATTTAGTTTTACTTGCGTTTAAGAGCAGTTGGAGCCCATGGAAGGAGAGTTGTATGGCATTGAAGCTCGTCTGGAGGTTAGTTAACACAAGGAGGGGCCAGAAGTATACAGAATGGTGTCGTCTGCGTACAGGTGGATCAGAGAATCACCAGCAGCAAGAGCAACATCATTGATGTATACAGAAAAGAGAGTCGGCCCGAGAATTGAACCCTGTGGCACACCCATAGAGACTGTCAGAGGTCCAGACAACAGTCTTACATAATCAGAAGGCTGCATTTTTACGAGATTTGTTATTTTTCTTGCAATAGGAATATTTTTTCAGTTTGTCATTTGACACACTGAACTCTATCAGAGAAGTAGTTGGTAAACCAGGCGAGGCAATCATTTGAGAAACCAAGGCTGTCGAGTCTGCCAATAAGAATATTGTGATTGACAGAGTCGAAAGCCTTGGCCAGGTCAATGAATACGGCTGCACAGTAATGTCTCTTATCAATGGCGGCTATGATGTCGTTTAGAACCTTGAGCGTGGCTGAGGTGCACCCATGACCAGCTCTGAAACCAGATTGCATAGCGGAGAAGGTATGGTGGGATTCGAAATGGTCAGTAATCTGTTTGTTAACTAGTCTTTCAAAGACCTTAGAAAGACAGGGTAGGATAGATATAGGTCTGTAGCAGTTTGGGTCTAGAGTGTCACACCCTTTGAAGAGGGGGATGACTGCTGCAGCTTTCCAATCTTTGGGAATCTCAGACGATACGAAAGAGAGGTTGAACAGGCTAGTAATAGGGGTTGCAACAATTTCGGCAGATCATTTTAGAAAGAGAGGGTGCAGATTGTCTGGCCCGGCTGATTTGTAGGGGTCCAGATTTTGCAGCTCTTTCAGAACATCGGCTATCTGGATTTGGGTGAAGGAGAAATGGTGGGGGCTTTGGCAAGTTGCTGTGGAGGGTGCCGGGCAGTTGACCGGGGGAGGGGTAGCCATGTGGAAAGCATGGCCAGCCGTAGAGAAATGCTTATTGAAATTCTCAATTATAGTAGATTTATTGGTGGTGACAATGTTTCCTAGCCTCAGAGCAGTGGGCAGCTGGGAGGAGGTGCTCTTATTCTCCATGGACTTTACAGTGTCCCAGAACTTTTTTGAGTTAGTACTACAAGATGCAAATTTCTGTTTGAAAAAGCTTGCCTTAGCTTTCTAACTGCCTGTGTATATTTGTTCCTAACTTCCCTGAAAAGTTGCATATCACGGGGGCTATTCGATGCTAATGCAGAACGCCACAGGATGATTTTGTGCTGGTCAAGGGCAGACAGGTCTGGCGTGAACCAAGGACTATATCTATTCCTAGTTCTACATTTTTTGAGAGGGGCATTCTTATTTGAGATGGTGAGTAAGGCACTTTTAAAGAATAGCCAGGCATCATCTACTGACGGGATGAGGTCAATGTCATTCCAGGATACCCCGGCCAGGTCGATTAGAAAGGCCTGCTTGCAGAAGTGTTTCAGGGAGCGTTTGACAGTGATGAGGGGTGGTCGTTTGGTCGCAGACCCATTACAGATGCAGGCAATGAGGCAGTGATCGCTGAGATCTTGATTGAAAACAGCAGAGGTGTATTTGGAGGGCAAATTAGTTAGGATGACATCTATGAGGGTGCCCGTGTTTACTGATTTGGGGTTGTACCTGGTAGGTTCATTGATAATTTGTGTGAGATTGAGGGCATCAAGCTTAGTTTGTAGGATGGCCGGGGTGTTAAAAGCATGTCCCAGTTTAGGTCACCTAGTAGCACGAGCTCAGAAGATAGATGGGGGGCAATCAGTTCACATATAGTATCGAGGGCACAGCTGGGGGCAAAGGGAGGTCTATAGCAAGCGGCAACAGTGAGAGACTTGTTTCTGGAAAGGTACATTTTTAGAAGTAGAAGCTCAAATTGTTTGGGTACAGACTTAGAAAGTAATACAGAACTCTGCAGGCTATCTTTGCAGTAGAATGCAACACCGCCCCCTTTGGCAGTTCTATCTTGGCGGAAAATGTTATAGTTAGCAATGGAGATTTCAGTTTTTTTTGTGGTTTTCCTAAGCCAGGATTCAGACACGGCTAAGACATCTGGGTTGGCAGAGTGTGCTAAAGCAGTGAGTAAAACAAACTTAGGGAGTAGACTTCTAATGTTAACATGCATCAAACCAAGGCTTTTACGTTTACAGAAGTCAACAAATGAGAGCACCTGGGCGGTGGGAGTGGAGCTAGGCACTGCAGGACCTGGATTAACCTCCACATCACCAGAGGAACAGAGGAGTAGGATAAGGGTACTATACGAACTGGCCGTCTAGCACGTTCAGAACAGAGAGTAAAAGGAGCAGGTTTCTGGGCACGATAGCATAGATTCAAGGCATAGTGTACAGACAAAGGTAAGGTAGGATGTGAGTACATTGGAGGTAAACCTAGGCATTGAGTAATGAAGAGAGAGATATAGTCTCTAGAGATGTTTAAACCAGGTGATGTCATCGCATATGTAGGAGGTGGAACAACATGGTTGGTTAAGGCATATTGAGCAGGGCTAGAGGCTCTACAGTGAAATAAGACAGTAATCACTAACCAGGACAGTAATGGACAAGGCATATTGATATTAGATAGAGGCATGCGTAGCCAAGTGAACATATGGGTCCAGTGAGTGGTTGGGCTGGCTGGGGACACAGCGATTCAGACAGTTAGCAGGCTAACAAGCTAACAGTTAGTAGGCCGGAGCTAAACAAGCTAGCAGCTAGTAGACCAGGGCAAGCTAGCAGTTAGCAGGCCGGGTTAGCAAGCAAGCAGTTAGCTTGGGCTAGCAGTTAGTAGACCAGGGCAAGCTAGCAGTTAGCAGACCGGGTTAGCAAGGAAGCAGTTAGCTAGGGCTAGCAATTAGCAGATCTGGTTAGCAAGCAAGCAGTTAGCAAGAGCTAGCAGTTAGCAGACCAGGACCCGGCAGTTTAGCAGTTAGCAGACTGGGTTAGCAAGCAAGCAGATAGCAGGGGCTAGAAAGTCCCACTCTCAACTTAAACAAATCTTAGTTCAGTCACCAGTTTAAGGAAATGGTATTGCTGTTGTGAATAATTGTGTAGTTTTGGGTACCGGGAGTTAGGAGTACAGCAAACACCTTTATTTTCTAGGAGACAGACTGTGAGGGTGGTGAAAGGGAAAGAGCCAGGGAGAGAGACTTCAGAGGACAGTGTCACAGCCACGGCAGGACCAGGTGTCAACCTTGTTGCCAGCAGCACCAGTATAGGGGACAGTGGCACAGCCACGGCAGGACCAGGTGTCAACCTTGTTGCCAGCAGCACCAGTATAGGGGACAGTGGCACAGCCACGGCAGGACCAGGTGTCAACCTTGTTGCCAGCTGCACCAGTATAGGGGTCAGTGGCATAGCCACGGCAGGACCAGGTGTCACCCTTATTGCCAGCTGCACCAGTATAGGGGACAGTGGCACAGCATTGTCCAGTTACCTAAGTGATGGCACAAAACCATATCAGCCACACCCACAATGTATAGAACCGCAAACTCTTGCCAACAGAGTGTTGACGTTTCAAGAGAGATGGTTTCGCGATTTCCCCCCTACATTATAATCCATCAATAAAAGGAGTTTTGTGTTTTCACTGTAGCCAAGGGTTTTCAAGCCAGCCATCTTTTGGCCAAAGAGTGGATGCTGCCTTCATTAGTGCAGGATTTAGGAACTGGAGAAAAGCCATTGTAAAATTCACAGCACATCAAAACTGCCAAACCCACCGCCACTGTGTAACTGTAACAGCACACCAGCTAAATCCAATCCGTGTCCAGTTATCCAGCGCGTGGGGTAAACAGCAGAAATTAAGAAAGCTACCTTGCACTGTATGAGAAAGCAACAACATTGATTGAATCCATTGAGACACACTCAAGACGATTTGCTGGCAAAGCAGTGGATAACTATAGAGCAGCATTTTTTAAAGTGTTGGATGGAGTGGAGGTTCAGTTTGGTGACCGTTTTGACCAGGACAGTCTAAACATTCTGCAAAAGTTGGAAAGAGTGCTTCTCATGGGGGAGTTGGATGAGTCTCTAAATCAGTACCCTGGGCTGAACATAGATTCTCTTTCATTGCATTTCCCTCTCTTTCGCAACAAATACCCCTGGAGCAGCAGTTGAGAGGCAGCAGAGGTCCTCAGGAGGCTTCCAGTGTAGGTGTGGGGGTTGGTTGACCAAGTTGAGGTGCTGATCAGAATTTTGTCTGTAATGTATATAAAGACAGGCTAGACAGTCTTGAGGGAAAATACCTGCCAGCAATTTGTTGGATCCATTGAAACCCTCAAACATATGTTCGGTTCTTTTGTTCAGTAGTGTGTAGAGCAGTGGTTCAACCTTTTTTGAGTACTGGAACCCCTGCATATTTTGAGTAAAGGCAGGCAAGGTTTTGAGTGGTCCTCAGGGACCTCCACCCCCTCTATATTATATGTAAAGTTAGTGGAATCCTTGTGCTGCTGAATACATTCATTACACTTTTTTTATTTCATGGACCCCTTGCCATTACACCAGGGACCCCTAGGGGTCCACCTACCCTGTTTGAGAACCCCTGGTGTATAGTATGATATTTGTTATTTTGTTTAGTAGTTTTTAGTACATGACAGTACACTTACTAATTATTTAATTTAAAATTGCATACTTTGTGTGACATACTTGTCCATAGCTGTTGTTTGAAGAGTTGAGACACTGACTGAACAATAACTAAGTATTTCTGAAGAATATTTTGGTTGATTTGTTTGGGTTTTTCATTGAAGTAGTTATTTTGCTTTTAGAACTGTACTTATTCTGTGTGTTTTGTTCTTGTAAAGATGTTGTAATAGACTCAAACCAGTGGCACATATTTAATGACTATATAAATGAATCAGAAAAAGTTCAATAAAAAGGTCAGTTCAGTGCAGAGACCAACTTTGTGATGGTTCTCAATGGAGATTCTTTGAGATGAGATCGCACCATGTTCATTGTATTTATGAAACCTGCACCCATACAGTGTACAGTACCATTACCACCTACTGTAAGGTGACCAGATTTCTGAAATGAAAACCGGGGACATTTCCAGTTCAGTGGTCAATATATAATTAAAATAGCCAATGTTATTTTATCTATGAAATAAAAAATGGTTGACAATTCCGGTTTCATGTATTTAGTCTAACAGGCACACTGTGATACAGAGAAGACAACTATATTACAGAAACGCTACAGACAAGACAGAACTGTCCGATCTGAACAGCCATTCAGTGGTCCTGCTAGACTAAGAGCAGAAGAGAACATAAGCAAAAATTTAAAAAACAGACAATAATATATGTGAAATACTTAACATAATAAAGAAATAAGATGCTGATGAGATTGGTAATTACATAATATACTTCTACCAACCTAATCTGTATATTTCTCAGAAGAATGTATCTTCATCAGGATTGCTCTGTCTTTGGCCAGCTTCTCAATGAACTCCTGGCAGGGGAGGTTGAAGTTCATCTTCACAATAAGCATTGCCTTGATGGTAGGAACAGTGAACCTATTTCTTGCTGCTGTCCATAGATCATTAATTTGGGAGAACACTCTCTCGACTGGTGCATTACTTCTAGGTAAGCACTTGCAAGTAGTTCACAGCCATAGTGAAGAATGATTGTGATGTTTAGAGAAAGCTCTCTTTAGACATGGCTCCATTTTCCTCTAGCTCTCTCAGAAGTAAAAACTGGAATGAAGTTGTCATCACGTCTTGCAGTGAATTTTGCCTCAATGTTTCTCAGAATTGCAGCTGACTCCACAGCACACAGTGGTCCTGGCCTGCAAGCATCTTGATCGTGTCACTGAATACAGTCAAGTTTCCATGGACAAAGGCCAGCCAAAGTTCAGTCAGTGGATCTTCGAACATTGTTCACAGGAAAACAGGGCATTTGTCTTCAGAAATAAAAAAGGATTTCAATGGCACATACATTTTCAGCACTCTTTCTAGATCAGGGAGCATGGACAGCCAGCGAACATGGCTGTGTCCTAAAATATTATGGTACTTCTGGCCAACAACTCACAAAAGCCCTTCAGTCTTTCTACTCTGACGGTGAAAATATGAACATATCCAAATATCTTTGTGAGCAGGTACTCAACATCATATCCAAAGCTGTTCTGGCTGTGTTATGATGTGGGCAGGACAACCTAAGCCAATCACCTCCCGCTGCAGAGCATTTTTAACTTTGGTATGGACATTGACCCTCCTCAGCCTATTCAGTCCTCCAAAGTTGGTATTTGTTGTCGGGAGAGAATGTTTTCCAGGTTACATTTTTGGATGACCACCAGGACCTCAGTTGCAATTCCCTCTGTTGTTTCTCCATTCAATTCAACAAAATCAAGCAGATTTGTTTCCATAGATGCGCTGCCATCATATATCTTACATATCTGACTACTATTGGCAGCAGCTTTAAATGTCCATGATTGGACGCATCAATGGACAGGGACACAAATTCAACCTGGTCTAGGTCCTGTGTTAGCAAAGTAGTTGCCCATGTTGCTAACAAGTTACTCATTATGGTGTCACATTTTGTCCTAGGACATGTAAACTTTGGCTCACAAAGCTTCCGTGTCAGTTGTGCTGTGCAGTCCATAGATCTGTAACTATGATTGTGTCACATAGTGTGGTATGCAAAGACACCCTCTTGCACAGCTAAACCATATTCTTCTTGGGAAGGCTCTACCTTCTTGAAGAATGTGGTGACAGAGGGCATTTCAACACGGGCAATCAGATTTGTATTTTATATCAAAAACATTGTTTGGAATAATAAATTGTCAGGCTCTGTTACCATATCTTTACCTTTCCTCCTCTGTCTCCACTCTTCTTCCTCCTCTCCACTACTAATGTTATCCATGAACATTTCTAAATATATTTTCACACTACTTATAATGCCAAACCATTAAAATTGTATCTACAAAAATATTCTCATAATTAATTGTGCATTCATTTAATATAATCACATTTTCAAAATAGCCCGTCCACTGCATGTTTACATGTGAACGTTTTTTAACCTAGCTACCATAACAGTAGCTAGCTAACTTAACGTTAGTCTACATAGCTAACGTTAGCTAGCATAACCTATTTAAAACCTTATAGGGCAGATCCATCTACCTATATAATAAATTGTGATATAACATCACTAGCTAGTATCTCAAACGATTGTAATTTACCTGGCTTGAAAAGACGTTTGTGGTGATGTTGTGGATTCACTTGACACTTGCTAGCTTCTGGCCGAGTTTTCCACAGCAGTTTTCTCTAAAACTATCGCGAGCAAATAGTTAGTAGAAGAAGAGTGAATGAAGCTGCTATAGCGAGCAGGCCCCTCTGTTGGCCTAAACAAGCACAACGTGATTGAGACGTCAACCGGTAGGCTCTGCTGCCCGGTCTTTTTTCACTTTGCGGTCTGTTTTTAATGCACAGTTAAAAACGGGGCCACCGAAAACGGGGACGTCTGGTCACCCTAACCTACAGGCCTTTCTTGCTATTGCTGGTTGTAAATACAAATACCTGCATACATACTGGATTGATAAGGAACGCTGCTATAACCATTATTAGTAGTAGTATTATAATGATTTAAACATTTTAACAAGTTGGGACAACCCTTCAGTTAACTACTGTACCTATCAACTTTCCAGTAGTAGTAATTATGGTTCCTCAATATACATGTAACATATTACAACGTAGGCTGTGTTACAGCACTACTTTTGGTGTCCCCCTCAGGAACTGCTCTTGAGAAATGTTCATGTAATTGTCCCCTCCAAAGTTGATATCAGATTTTCGCCCCTGGGAGCATATACCCACGTTGGTGATAGAAAGATGAACTGAGGTCCAAACTCGTCGATAGTGGGTAATGCACCTTAAAATTGGTTGCCAACCGCCAAATAAAGTCCAAGGGAGAAGAGATTACTAGAAAACGTTTTACCCTTTTATCTGTGGATTAATTGTCAGAGTAGAGAACCTTGAGCATTTCAGTAAAACACCCCAATGTTTATATCCCAGGACAAATTAGCTAGCAACAGCAAGCTAGCTAGATAAATTGCCATAAATATTTGCTTATCGACCTGTCCCTAAATTCATATAATTGGTTCAGAGTTCGTTTTGATATTTCATCCTGCGTGTCCAGATCGTGTTTGGTGTGGGGGATAAAATCAACATGCGCGCGTTGGCAGAAGCACCCGCGGTCTGGTCAGCATGTCAGTGTGTGGCAACAGTTAGATATCTAAATCAATGTAAAATGGAATTAAAATTACAAAACTCTAAATTAAAGGGAGAAGGATAGGCTACAACGACCCCGAGCCAACAGGTAGGCAGGCTCCTTTTTAATATTCCCGAATGGAGTTATTTGTAACTGTAGAATGAGAAAGCGAATGCACTGCAGCCTTAATTAACCCTAGCTAGCTAGACCATCTTCGTGAAGGGGGTAGCTGCATCCCAATATGGCGACCGGGTGTGTCGAAATAAGTGGGTGTATGGAAAGCGAATCGGCCCGATTTGTTGGCACTCAAGACCGTTTTGCGTGGCAGATGGACTAGTCAATAACCCGGCGGTCAGTGCTCAATGTTCTAGTTTTGTGCCTGCCGACTCAAAGTTCTTCGTACTGTGTATAATTGATGGTCGTGTCGCCGGTGCGGTGGTAACTACGTGGCCATTTTCTCTCGCATTACTTTATTTCAAGTAGGTTAGAAGCCTACACAATAAATAACTAATATTTATAACAATCTGGACTGTAATACATAGTCTACTACGGCAACAACTGGAGCAGTGCGCTTTACTCCTGCTTGGAAAGTAACGGTAACGGCATGGAAAGTACCTACCCAGAGTGAAAGTAAGTACACGCATACAACGCATGAAGCAACAGTAGCCTAACAGTTACACCTATAATTAACTTTATCAAAAATACGAAAAGATGGTCCTTTTTATAACTGAAAGTGTACAATCGTCCTCTGACTTTACGGAAGAAAAAAACAGCTCAATCAAAAACCGTATGCCTTTACAAGTAGTTTTCCCATCTATCTATCTAGTACCCAGATTTTTTCCTGCTCAGATCATGAGGGCAGGAAAAACTTCAAGTCCAAACAGAAACCCAACTCTGCATGGTAAAGAAAGCCAAAGGAGATTTAAACTGCAACACAGACGATACACTTTCCGTCTACCAACTTTTATTAACCATTTGCATTGTGAACACATCAAATAAAGCAATGTCCATCATTCCTTTCATTTGCACAACACCAACTAAAAATAACTAAAAATCTTTACATCGTCATGTAGTGACCAAAGTGGTGCGCAGTTGCCAAAAAAAAAAGTCGCAAATATTGGAATTTACTGTCGAACATTTGAACCCATCTATCACTGAATCATTAGCTTTGTTATGCATCAAGAATAAGATACCTAGCTTCTTTGATCTTCAAAGTCTGGCTCATATATCATCATATATACATTTGGATCGCATGGCACGTCACTCAGATGCTCCTTGGCTATAAGACTGCATACCTATGCGCTTTCAAACTAGGATTCTGTCCCAAAAACTCTATTCCCTTCATAGAGCACTGTAGTGCACTATTTAGGAAATAGGGTGCCATTTCGAAAGCACTTAGTAAAAAAGTAGAGACAAATGTTCCTATTGTGAGGAAGTAAAAACATCAGAAAATGAAACTGACAGAGGTCTCGTATCCCTTATTGCCAGCAGTGAACCAAAGGGCTTCTTATCCAGCTCATGTTTCACATGGAATTTACAAGATCCATTTCACAAAGGAAATAGTATGGGAAGTTGTTTTCCCCACCTCCATCTATCCATCCCCCTTTCGCTTTCTCTCGCTCTTCAATCTGTCTCCACAGTAAAACGCTATACTGTTAGAAAATATATAGTTTTGGTATATTGTTTTATATTGTACATAGGAACTTGAAAAACATGGGACGCTCCAACCTCCCCTTCCCAATGTCCAGACATACTATATCTGCTGCTTCTATCTATGGAAACCATGAAGACCAGGTAGAAAGTATTTTCCTGAATGACAATCTGAACACGTGGGTCTATTCTGGATCCCCAAAGTGCTGGTGGGGGGGGGGGGGGGGTTGTGGGCCCGTGTGTCTCCTTTCTCTTCTAGTGGTAGTCCTGGTGGGGAGGAGGACGGCTAGGTTTGGGGCGGGAGTTTATAAATGCCTTGACGGGACCTGTGGAGGAAGGAGGCCACGGTCTAGGCTCAGAACCTCAGGTGCGACTTGTGTTTCACCATGTATCTGTAGAGAGAACCGGAAGAGAAGATGGCATGTGGTCAGAAGGAGCTCATGCATTCTACTGTCATCCCATTCAAATATAAATCCCAAATATTTCTATAACCCCAGAGTATATGAAGTTTAAACTTTTACAGAGAATATTATTTAACTCAATGTACAAGAGTGCTAACATTTACATGGAAACATATCTTCCAGGGTTAGGGTCAATTCCATTTCAAATGAGAAAGTAAATCAAATTCCAACACTAGATTTTCCCAATTGAAGAGAATTGGAATTCAGTGCACTTCCAGAATTAATTTTAAATAATACATTTTTTCAGAAATATTTTAAGTAAATTCATTGAAAGGATAGACCAGTATAGAAAGAGGGAAGGGAGAAGGGTTTTCATAACAAGGTATAGGTGGGTTTGGTATCAACCCCATTGCGTCATGAACATACATGTGCACAATGTGCTATCAAAACACACCTGTCGAGGGTCTCCCAGAACTTCAGGAACATGGGCCGGTCGAGATGGCGCTTGTGGTGGCTCAGCTCCAGCACGGTCACGTCCCACTTCTGCACATTGGGGTCCATCTTCTGCTCGTCATACTTCAGATGGAAGGCTCGGACTGCAGGGTCACCACAACCACACACAGTCAATTAGATAGGACCAATACTCGTTTCGAGACATTGGTTGGACAGGTTAGCTCAAATACATTAACATAAGTCCATCTAAAGGGATCACAGGTTAGTAGCCAAAGAACTGTATGGGTAGCACTTTACAGTTTGAAATAACTGGGTAACCATTTACTTGTAACAAGAAAGACATACATACCTTGTCGAAAGTAAAGTGCTACCCCTGTATGTATAAGAGCAAGTGCGAGGAATCTCACTTTTAGCGAAAATGTCCACAGGAGATCCGTCAGGTAGCAGCCAAGGCCAGCCCTTGAACTGCCAGGCAGGGCCTTGCACGAACACGGCCACCACACGATCCCTGCACAAACACAGTCAACATCAACCTCTAGTGTGAAAACAATTCATACAAAATGAGACCGTTTTGCATGTGTGGCACAGTAAAATGGGAGTAAGTTTTGCACAATCTTCACATTGTAAGCCAGATGTAGAGAGGATATATAGTCATTTGTGGCCATGGGTAAGTTGAGGGGCTGGTTGCTCAAGTGGTGTAGCGGTATGTGGATTTGGGTCAAGTACTTTCATTTACAGCCGACCATTACCACAATATCGTGAGGTACTGTCGATCCTGTAGTACTGTTGTGTCTACACACACATGTACAAGAAACATATTGCTCTTTAAGAGCATTCCACACCAGGATTGTGCAACATTTGCCCATTACTCATTTCAAAATTCTTCAAGTTCTGTCAAATTGGTTATTGATCATTGCTAGACAAGCATTTTCAGGTCTTGCCATAGATTTTCAAGTAGATTAAAGTCAAAACTAACTTGGCCTCTCGGGAACATTCACTGTCTTCTTGTTAAGCAACTCCAATGTATATTTGGCCTTGTGTTTTAGGTTATTGCCCTGCTGAAAGGTGAATTTATCTCCCAGTGTCTGGTGGAAAGGAGACCAGGTTTTTC
Source organism: Oncorhynchus clarkii lewisi (assembly GCF_045791955.1). NCBI lineage: Eukaryota > Metazoa > Chordata > Actinopteri > Salmoniformes > Salmonidae > Oncorhynchus > Oncorhynchus clarkii. The sequence continues at coordinate 8,996,471 of NC_092174.1, read as the reverse complement.
TTTAGGATCTTGCCTGTGCTTAGCTCCATTTCATTTATTTTTCATCCTGAAAAACTCATAACATGTTGCAGCCACCACTATGCTTGAACATATGGAGAGTGGTGCTCAGTAGTATGTTTTATTGGGTTTCCCCAAACATAACTCTTTGTATTCAGGACAAAAAGTTACTGATTTGCCACATTTTTTGCAATATTACTTTAGTGCATTGTTGTAAACAGGATGCATGTTTTTTCAAATTCGGTACAGGCTTCCCTTTCACTGTCAATTAGGTTAGTATTGTGGAGTAACTACAAGGTTGTTTATCCATCCTCGGTTTTCTCCTATCCCAGCCATTTAACTCGTCACAGTTGGCTTCATGGTGAAATCCCTGAGCCGTGTCCTCCTCTACGGAAACAGTTAGCAAGGCTATCTGTATCTTTGTAGTGACTGGGTGTAGAAATACGCCTTCCAAAGTATAATTAATAATGTTACAATGCTCAAAGGGATATTCAATGTCTGTTTTTTTTATCTACCAATAGGTGCACTTCTTTGCGAGGCATTGGAAAACCTCCCTGGTCTTTGTGGTTGAATCTGTGTTTGAAATTCACTGCTCCAATGAGGGACCTTGCAGATAATTGTATGTGTGGGGTACTGAGAGGAGGTAGTCATTCAAAAACATGTTAAATACTATTGCACAGAGTCCATGCAACTAGTTAAGCACAATTTAAACTTGCCATAACAAAGAGGTTGAATACTTATTGACAAGACATTTCAGCTATTAATTTGTATAATACCCCATAATGACAAAGTGGAATTGAGTGTAGGCCAGTGGAAAAAAAACTCAATTTATTCAATTTTAAATTCCAGCTGTAAAAAAATTTGGAAAAAGTCAAGGGGTGTGAATACTTTCTGAAAGCACTGTATTTATGGAAGATCATGAATGTTCATGTATGGTCCTGGAGACTCATCAGTTCTAAGTGAAGTGTATGTATTGAAGATCATAAATGGTTATGGAGTAGGGTCATGTACGGTCCTGGTGACACAGTGGCTGGTCAATGATACGGAGTGGGATGTATGTATCGAAGATGCCAAATGGCCATGTACGGTGGTGGTGACTCACCAGTCCTGCGGAGCTAGTTTGAGGGGCTGGTCAATGACCCTGTAGGGCACGGTGACGCTGAGCGTGGCCCCCCCGGGCTGGATCTGGTCCTTGCGTCTCTGGAGCAGCACCTCGTTGTCCCGCTGGATGCCCTGCTTCTTCTTCTCCTCTGGCGTCACAAACCTCACGGAGAGGGGAGGGAGAAGAGTAATGGCTAATGCATACGATACAAAACCTCCGCCAAGAAAGCATTACTGTTAGCAAGGCAAAATAAAGTATTATGGTGACTATGCAATGTTGTTTTCAACATGATTCTAATATAGGGATTTTTAAGTCCAACACATGTGAAGCTTGTTTTTTAATGAAACGTTTATTGGTACATGTGGATAAATGTTGCAGTCTTGTGTGTGATAGTAACTTCACCTGAAGTGTCCTAATTAATGAAGTGTTATTATTCATTTCCAGCACAGCTATTTTAGCCCAGTCTGAATTGTTCCCACTTGGCTGTCACTCCTTCCCTCCATTTCCTTTCTAGCATACTAGCATACAAAACAAGTCATACAATCTTCTTCTACCCATCAAACTAACTATAGCCTACATACCAAAACAAATTACATCCCCGTAGTTTGTTGTTGCCCGTTTTAAAACTTGGTAACTGCGAGCATGCTAGCCTCTCCACACACAATACAAGACCTACCGTACTCCCCCTATCACATTCACTGTACAGTATAGCCAAGTATATGTATAGATGACATACCAACAACAAAAAAGTGAGCATCCCCCCGTTTTTCACGCTTTATTTGGTCTGTTTACAAATGCAACTCTACACAGAGCCGGGCAGTAGACTGGGTTGGTAGCTAAGGGTCATATTCATTTGGCACTATACCAGAAACTCAGTGAAACAGGGAGGAACTTCCTGGACTTAAGCCAATAATAAACGCTAAGTTTTAAAACACTTCTGGGAATCCCTCACAAAGCATACCAGACTAGGGTTTGGAAAGTCAATGGGAGAAGTGAAAAAGTCTTTAGTTTTTCCAAATCTAAAAAAGGCACAGTCTACCTAGATTTGTGCCATTGTCTTAAAGGCCCAGTGCAGTCAATGTGATTTGGAAAGTATTCAGACCCCTTCCCTTTTCCCAAAATGTGTTACGTTACAGCCTTGTTCTAAAATTGATCAAATAAAAATCCTCTATCCACACACAATACCACATAATTACAAAGCGAAAACAGGCTTTTTTTTGCAAATGTAATAATAAAAAAACGTATGTAAATAAGTATTCAGGCCCTTAGCTATGAGACTCGGGTGCATCCTGTTTCCAATGATCATCCTTGATGTTTCTACAACTTGGAGTCCGCCTGTGGTAAATTCAATTGATTGGACATGATTTGGAAAAGGCATGCACAGATCTGGGAAAGGGTGCTAACAAATGTCTGCAGCATTGAATGTCCAATAAAACATTCTTAAATGGAAGAAATTTGGAACCACCAAGACTCATCCTAAAGCTGGCCACCCGGCCAAACTGAGTAAATGGGGGAAAAGAGCCATGGTCACGGAGGTGACTAATAACCCAATGGTCACTCTGACAGAGCTTCAGAGTTCCTCTGTGGAGATGGGAGAACCTTCCAGAAGGACAACCATCTCTGCAGCACTTCACCAATCAGACCTTTATGGTAGACTGGCCAGATGGAAGCCATGACATAATATAAAACAGATGACCACCCGCTTGGAGTTTGCCAAAAGGCACCTAAAGGACTCCGACCATGAGAAACAAGACGGTTCACCTTCCAACAGGACAACGACACAAAGCACACAGTCAAGACAGAGCATGTGTGGCTTCGGGACAAGTCTCTGAATGTCCTTGAGTGGCCCAGCCAGAGCCCAGACTTGAAACCGATCGAACATCTCTGGAGAGATCTGAAAATAGCTGTGCAGCGACACTCCCCATCCAACCTGACAGCTTGAGATGATCTATAGAGAAAAATGGGAGAAACTCCCCAAATACAGGTGTGCCAAGCTTGTAGCGTCACACCCAAGACGATTTGAGGCTGTAATTGCTGCCAAAGGTGCTTCAACAAAGTACTGAGTAAAGGGTTTGAATACTTATGTAAATGTTATAAGTTTTATTTTTAATACATTAGCATACATTTCTAAAAACCTGGTTTATGCTTTGTCATTATGGGGTATTTTGTGTAGATTGATAAAAACATACAATTTAATCAATTTTAGAATAAGGCTAACAAAATGTGGAAAAAGTCCAGGGGTCTGAATACTTTTAGAACACACTGTATACACAGTAGCAGTCAAAAGTTGACACCTACAAGGGTTTCTCTTTATTTGTATTATTTTCTACATTGTAGAACAATAGAGAAGACCTCAAAACTATGAAATGACACATATGGAATCATAAAAGTGTTAAACAAATCAAAATATATTATATATTTGAGATTCTTCAAAGTAGCCGCCGCCCTTTGCCTTGGATAGCTTTCAACACTCTTGGCATTCTCTAAAAACAGCTGGTGCTTTGCTAGTGACACAGTCAGTGATTTATTTAGAATTCAAGGCACACTTAACCAGCATGGCTACCACAGCATTCTGCAGCGATACGCCATCCCATCTGGTTTGCGCTTAGTGGGACTATCATTTGTTTTTCCAACATGACTATGACCCAACACACCTCCAGGCTGTGCAAAGGCTATTTGACCAAGGAGAGTGATGGAAAGCTGCATCGATGACCTGGCCTCCACAATCACCTGCCCTCAACCCGATTGAGATGGTTTGGGATGAGTTGGACCGCAGAGTGAAGGAAAAGCAGCCAACAAATGCTCAGCAACTAAAGGAAATCCTGGCGCATGCACGTGCACACACAGTCTACTTACTTGAGGTCCTGCAGTAGGTCCTTTGCATTGAGCATGGTGATGAGGGATGTGGTGGCCGCTGGGATGATTACGATGGGAGTCCGAGAGCCTTTAATGAAACGAACACAATGTATATGTTTAGTTAATCTATTACCATTTATCACCATTCATCAATAACACTCGCACACACACACTGTCGTAGCAGTACATACCCTTCTTTTGATTTGGTGGGGGTCTGGCTTGGGAAACTGGAGGAGAAAAATAAACAAGTGACAGAAAGAACCGATATCCCATTATGAGCCATGTGCTGCAAAAAGTATCAAATTTGACAACAGATGAGACACACTGAACAGAGGAAATGACAACTCTGGCCTTTGTCCTGAATTAAGTGAAACGAACAGGCATAAACCAGGTAAAGCTAATGCACTCATGTTCTGATCATTTAAAAAATAAGAAATAAACCTTCAAGGAGTTAGTTTACCTCAGACACGCACAGCTGTAACGATGTCAGTTTGTCTGGTTCCAAGACAAGCTTTAGCCATTGGATCCAATGAGTAGTGGAGCAGCTACTCTTGGTATGTTTTGTATGTTTCACAGAAGCAAAGCGCCTGTCTTTATTGTAGTTAAAACACGGATATCCACAAAGCATCTCTGTCCCGAAATCAGGTCACCCCATCAATATAATCTTATTCATTATAATCTAAAAGGCAAATCTGCTCCTATATGAGCACTCCTACCCAGATCTCATCTAACAGAGCAATGTGTTTGATATGAAGAGCCTTGCGAGCTACAGTAGTTGCAGGCCTAGTGAGACTTCCAAAAATAGATTTGCTGTTTTGTTTTTAACGCTCACATCTCTTTTCAACCGTTTTTCCACCAAGGACACAAAACAGAATTGATCCTACTTTGATTATTAAGAGCTTACTTGACACGAGAGATGAGACACCGTGTTGCATTAATGCAAAAACAAAGAATAAGCAAAAGGGAAAGACATTGAAATTTGGGGTTCACAAATCAATGACAAGAAACACGGTGTCATTAAATAGACATAACACTCCAAAATCGAAATGTGTCAGATAGTCATAACTCAAGTGGTCATCGGAGTCCACAAACTAGGCCATTATTAAAGATGCAGCTATATCCCACAATTCAAAATGAATGGAATAATAGGCACCATGTAACTTCCAGATTTGCTGTGCTTATCTTTTCCATTTTGGGGGGGATTGGAGGCAGCTGGGTCACCTTTTTTTTAGCCGTTTGCAGTCCTCTCATTGGCAGAATTAACATCTTTCAGTTGCGCGGTCTGATGGAGCTGGTCTGCCCGGCTCTCCCACACAGCTCCCAGGCAGTCACTTGTCAATCTTTTGAACTGATGCGAAGCCAGAACACTTGTCTTGTAACTAACCTAAAAACAATGTTTACGCTCTCCTTTTCATGTAGGCTATTTTTGTTTTGATCACATCAGAAGCTCTAGTTTCCCATATGCACTGTTATTCATTCAACTGTGTTGCCGCTCTTGCACCTATTGTGGAAATTGATGTATACTGAGAGAGACTCATTTCTTCATACAATCACCTTTATTTAATATTGATTAATTATTACAATAATGCAGTTGGTCGGCCACACACTAAAAGGTGTTTTGCCGAGAGCTTAACCTTTAATGAAAAAAACAGATCTTATATAGGGGTCCCAAAAATGCGTAGTCATGGCTGCTTCCACCTCCACATGCAGATCGGGGGCACCATCCTGGGGTCACCTGCACCCGGTGCCATTTCCCAGATGCAAGAATGATTGGACACAATATGGGATTGTTCTACTCCGCCAGGCTGTCTATCTCGGGTCACACACATCACATCTACGGAATACCAGCTGTAGGTAAATTGACAGCTCAAGCCCCAGAGGCCCAACTCAGTCCCACAGACACAGATGAGTACTCATAGATATTCTATGCATAAACCGTTTTAAACATAATCTTGCGGTTGCTTATTTCCTAATGGGGGGGCGGGGGGGAAAAATATGCTTTTTGATCAATAATACTTGACATTTTTTGGAAAGCTCAAATTACCCCCTTGATGGTTATGATGGGGAGAAAATCAGAGCTGTAAATGGTTTAACCTGTAACCATGGCTTTAAAGCCAATATGGTTAATTATGGCTGGCATTGGTTACAATCTGCCACAATACCAATGTTGCCAGCCAAGGTATACCAGGAGATAGCCTTGTCCAACTAGACCTACTATCTGAATGTGTACAATGGAAGTTAGAGGTAGACTAAACATTCATTATTTAATAGAAAAAAAAGCACTGACTACCTGACTAAAATGGCTGTGACTAAAACTAGACTAGAATTGTCCAGAGTTTGTCGACTGATAACTAAAACTAAAAGGATGAAATGACTAAAAATGTGACTTAAGACTAAATGGTGTTAAGACTAAAACTAAACAACAAAAAAAGCTGCAAAAATTAACACTACTTTAAAAGCTTGAGTGGCAGAGTGGTCTAAGGCACTGCATCTCAGTGCTATAGGCGTCACTACAGACCCTGGTTTGATTCCAGGCTGTATCACAACCGGCTGTGATTGGGAGTCCCATAGGGTGGCGCACAATTGGCCCAGCGTTGTCCGGGTTAGGGTTTGGCTGGGGTAGGCCCATCATTGTAAATAAGAATTGGATCTTAACTGACTAGCCTAGTCAAATTAAAAATATATATATTTTTTTTAAAGTGGAGTTTCAGTGTTCATTTCTCCAGGCCAGCATTTGTGATGTCTGCTAGTTTATCAAACCAGGCTCATCTATTAATCTACACAAGCAGAGTAGTGGAAATGTGTAACATTCTGCCTGTCAGGCTATCTGTTACGAAATCCCTGCTGGAGACCCTTAGCACACCATCTCGCAGCTTTCTCTTAGGGATACAAACTCTTGCAGTAGCCCCCCTCCCTCAGGAGCTTAGCAGGCTAGGCTATGGGTCGTAAACTGACCCTTCACATCTCTGGCCCTAGCCAAACAGATTGGTTGTCTGGGGCCTTATCACACCATGGGCCCAGCCAATCACAGGCAATTCCCGACTCCACAATTCCTGCCTCTTTCAAGCAGTCACAGAGCAACAGCTGGACTCATATCTCTGGACTTGTGGAATTGTGTGTGTGCAAAGTGAGTTGTGACATTTGTATATTGTTCTTCGTAGTTAGCTGTTACCATTGGTGTATGATGCCTTTGTGTAGAGCTATTTAATAATACCTGTATGTGCAGGTAGCATATCAATATTCAAAATCAGTCCTTCCTTTGTTAATAGCCTTGTTGCTCTACTTGTGCTATCAGTTACTGTATTGTGTACAGTGCATTCATTACCTCTGTTTCTTTTGTTTCAGAAACACTACCTTTCCATGTACATTTAATCCGTGTGTGTGTCAAAGTACCCTTGCCTGTGTAACTGAGGTTGCCCTATTCACCTCTAACTGGGGGAGGTGCTAGTGGGTCACAGATCAGCCCAAACGGAGATTCGCTCTTTCACGATCGCTCACAACGTGGACGCACACTACATGCACAGGGCATTGTCATACTGAAACAGGAAAGGGTCTTCCACAAACTGTTGCCACAAAGTTGGAAGCACAGAATCGTTTGGAATGCCATAGTATGCTGTAGCATTCAGATTCCCCTTCACTGGAACTATGGGGCCTAGCCCAAAGCATGAAAAACAGCCCCAGACCATTATTCCTTCTCCACTAAACTTTACAGTTGGTAGTATACATTGGGACAGGTACCGTTCTCCCGGCATCCTCAAAACACAGATTTGTCCGTCGGACTGCCAGATGGTGAAGCGTGATTCATCACTCCAAAAGAACGTGTTTCCACTGCTCCAGGGTCAAATGGTGGCGAGCATGACACCACTCTACCAGTTGGCATTGCGCATGGTGATCTAAGGCTTGTGTGTGGCTGCTTGGCCATAGCAACCCATTTCATGAAGCTCCTGACAAACAGTTCTTGTAATGAAGTTGCTTCCAGAGGCAGTGTTGCAACCGAGGACATAATTTTTGCGTACTGCGCGCTTCAGCACTCGCCGGTCCAGTTCTGTGATCTTGTGTGGCCTACCACGTCGCGGCTGAGCAGTTATTGTGAAGTGGAAACGTCTACAAGCAACAGCACTTAGTTGTCCAGGGAAGCGCTAGCAGGGCAGAAATTTGACGAACTGATATGTGGAAAGGTGGCATCCTATGACGGTGCCACGTTGAAAGTCACTGAGCTCTTCAGTAAGGCCATTCTACTGCCAAAGTGTGTCTATGGAGATTGCAGACTGTGTGCTCGATTTTAAACACTTGCCAGCAACGAATCCACAAATTTGAAGGGGTGTCCACATACTTTTGTATATTTAGTGCATGTCACACAAAAACACACCCCTAAACACACACACACACACACAGAGAGAATGTGACTTCTCTACACAGCCATAGAGATGCCGAATAACAGAAGGGGATAGCAAAACAAACGTGATTCGTCACGCTGCACAAAGACCGGGGAAGGAGTGACCTTCAGCTCTGGACCTCATGTTCTTTTCATTTCCACGATAACTGCCATGTGTGGGAACAATGACGGACGCTTGATGGCAGCTGCTAAACACTTGTCTGACCGCGTTCCGTGTAGGATGCCGATCACAGAATTGACAGGACGTTTATAACGTTGGCGTTTGGCAGCTCTCCTTTCATGAACAATTCCATATACGCATCTAGATCCATAGCCTCCGATACGTTTTAGTGTGATTTGATTTGGGGAACGAATTCATGTGATTTGGTTTATTACTATCTGCTGCTGATGGTATGACTTCTCAAAGTAGAGTGTGTGTGTGTGTGTGTGTGTGTGTAGGCATTAGGGGTGGGGGCAATTTATACTTTTACTCCCCCCACTTATCTGAAACCGCCATCACCCACTGATTAACTTGTCATTTTTGCAGATCAAATGTTGTTGAGCTACTACTGTCAATATTCATCTTTAGAAATTAGCATGACATTTAGCCAATGTATATATTTGAGCTTCGAATTATTGCAGTCAAAACAGGGTGTGAGAGAGTGCACCTCAAGGCTTAAAGAGATTCATAGACAGAACTCTGCAGGGGAGTGAACGAGATAAGAAACAAGTCAGACATACCACTATAAAGCAACTTGGGGAGTGGAAGCTTACTGCTGAGCCCTTAGAAAACACTGGAACTATATTTCGCTCCTGCAAGTTTGTATAACTGTATATGCATGGGCTTGGTCTCATGAGTAGGTGTTGATGTAGGCAGTTACATCACTATGGGCAAGCATAAAAAAAGCAACTTGGACTTTTCCTATTTTGCAGAACTCGGGAGAGACATCTTTGACTTCTGTCTACAGCTGTATTGATTAAAACTGATATGATTTACAAGTGCACATTTTGAGTATTCATTATTAAATAGAAGCCCAAGAAAAGAAGCACAACAGTGGCTAGCTTCACAACACATAACCCGGTCCGGTCGAGCCTCACTAGCCAGCAACTTATAATGTTAGCTTTGGGCAACAGGGTTAAGCAGCTGGCTAGCCATTTGTTTTCATAAACTGATGTTCAATAGGCGAACAACAAGTTGCACCTAGCTAATACTTAATCACAAGGATTCCTAAATCATTGCTAAGAATAATGAAAATGACTGCAGTTTCTACTGGTCATTGTTTTCAGGCTGGTTGTATTAGTGCTTGCTTGGTACCAAGCTAAAGCTAGCTACCCCAGAAGCTGCAGTCAAAACAAACAATGCTTTATTACTAACACGGTATTGTAAACACAATTCGTTTGCACCACTTTGACAGTGCTACTGTATCTTTTTTGACACGCAATGAGCCAAACGGCGTTCCATTGTATGTATGTCGTGAAGCTAATAATAGTGACGCTATTACTGTGTAACTCCGGAAGGGTAACATCTGAAAAATAGCGCACTTGGTAGTGTGTACTTGTGCTCGACCAGTCGGCGAAAGCCAACATCACACACGACAGAGAACGGTTGATTGCCCTTAACAATGAATTCCATTCACCTTTGAGTTGTCTCGCTAAAATGTTCTTACTCTTTCAAATGACTGCTTGATCCACACAGACGACATTGTGGGCTTGGTTAGGAATGCTGTGTTGCACGTGAAGCGCAAAATCTTTCTTGTCATTATTACGTCATGTACCCACGTTATATAGGTATGCACGTTAGCTTTGACATCAGTTTTTAACATCGCCGGTAAACTAGATATTGGCCGATACCGATGTTAGCATTTTTAGCTAATATTAGCCGATTCCGACATGTTCACCGATATATCGTGCATCTCTAGTTTAGGAATCCCCAACTATTTGCACCCACAATTTTTTGGGGACATAAGACGGAGAATCAAGAAATCAGCGCCAAGTGGTTAACATTTTGGATATCTTTTCCCAAGTATTCCAACGCATAGAGAGAATAAAAATAAAATCAAAATTGGTCTACCAGCCACTGTTGTAGGTAGAAAATAAAAATCTACCAGCCGCCCAGATTCTTTTCAACAAAAACATAAAGCACAACATGCCTGGTCCCAAATTTCATGAGCTGAAATAAGACACCAGAAATGTTCCATGCACAAAAAACCTGTTTCTCTAAGACTTTGTCCACAAATTAGTTTACATCCCTGTTAGTGAGCATTTCTCCTTTGTCAAGATAATCCATCCATCTGACAGGTGTTGCATATTAAGAAGCTGATTAAACACCATGATCATTACACAGGTGCACCTTGTGCTGGGGACAATAGGAGGCCACTAAAATGCTGTTATGCCACAAATGTCAAGTTTTGAGGGAGCGTGCAATTGGCATGCTGACTTCAGGAAGTCTACCAGGCATGTACCAGGCAGATGGTGTTGTGTGAGCGAGCAGTTTTCTGTTATCAACGTTGTGAACAGAGTGCCTCATGGTGGCGGTGGGGTTATAGTATGGGCAGGCATAAGCTACGGACAACATACACAATTGCATTTTATCGATGGCAATTTGAATGCACAGAGATACCGTGACGAGATCCTGAGGCCAATTGTCGTACAATTCATCCAACCGCCATTTCCTTATGTTTCAGCATTATAAAGCACGACCCCATGTCGCAAGAAACTGTACACAATTTCTGAAAGCCGAAAATGTGCAAGTTTTTCCATGGCCTGCATATTCCGACATGTGTCCCATATATGCTCAATGGGAGACTCTGGATCGATGTGTTCCAGTTCCCGCCAATATCCAGCAACTCTATGCAAAGGAGATGTCGCACTGCATGAGGCAAATGGTGGTCAAAGTATTCAGACCCCTTGACTCTTTCCACATTTTGTTACATTACAGCCTTGTTCTAAAATGGATTTAGTTAACTTCGAGGGTAGGGGGCAGCATTGGGAATTTTGGATGAAAAGCGTGCCCAAATTAAACTACTACTCAGCCATAAAAGCCAGAATATGCATATAATTAGTATATTTGGATAGAAAACACTGCAGTTTCTAAAACTGTTTGAATGATGTATGCGAGTATAACAGAACTCATATGGCAGGCAAAAACCTGAGAAAAATCCAACCAGGAAGTGAGAAATGAGGTTTGTAGTTTTACAACTCATTGCCTATCGAATATACAGTATCTATGGGGTCATATTGCACTTGCTAAGGCTTCCACTAGATGTCAACCGTCTTTAGAACCTTGTTTGAGGCTTCTACTGTGAAGTTGGGGCGAATGAGAGGGGATTGAGTAAGGTCTCTCCCAGAGTGCCATGAGCTGACGCGAGTTAGCTTGCGTTCCAGTGCAATTCTAAAGATAAAGGAATTCTTCGATTGGAACATTGGAGATTTATGTTAAAAACATCCTAAAGATTGATTCTATACATCGTTTGACATGTTTCTACGGACTGTAACGGAACTTTTTGACTTTGTCTGCACCTAGTGATCGGGCCTCATGAATTTTGATGACTGTGCTAAACGCGCAAACAAAAAAAGGGGGTATTTGGACATAAATGGATTTTATCGAACAAATCAAACATTTATTGTGGACCTGGGATTCCTGGGAGTGCATTCTGATGAAGATCAAAGGTAAGTGAATATTTAGAATGCTATTTCTGACTTCTGTTGACTACACAACATGGCGGATATCTGTTTGGGTTGTTTTGGTCTGAGCACTGTACTCAGATTATTGCATGGTGTGCTTTTTCCGTAAAGTCTTTGAAATCTGACACAGCAGTTGCATCGAAAATGCCATGCATAGCAGTTGTATCTTTTAGCAATGTTTATTATGGATATTTCTGTAAATTGATGTGGCTCTGCAAAATCACCAGATGTTTTGGAACTACTGAACATAATGTGCCAATGTAAACTCAGATTTTGATATAAATATGAACTTTACCGAACAAAACATACATGTATTGTGTAACATGAAGTCCTATGAGTGTCATCTGATGAAGATCAAAGGTTAATGATTAATTCTCTCTCCATTTCTGACTCCTCTATTTGGCTGGAAAAGTGGCTGTGGTTCTGTATTATTTTTTTTACACACAATACCCAAAAACAGTTTAGAAATTTCCGCAAATGTGTTTAAGAACAGAAATACCCTATTTACATAAATATTCAGACCCTTGGCTATGAGACTCAAAATTTAGCTCATGTGCATCCTGTTTCAATTGATCATACCTGGGATGTTGGCTCCAATCAAATTGTAGGAACCTGTGGTAAATTCAATTGATTGGACATTATCTGGACAGGCACACACCTGTCTATATAAAGGTCCCACAGTGTATGTCAGAGCAAAAACCAAGCCATAAGGTCAAAGGAATTGTCCGTAGAGCTCCGAGACAGGATTGTGTCGAGGCACAGATCTAGGGAAGGGTACCAACAATTTCTGGTGCATTGAAGATCCCCAAGAACACAGTGGCCTCCATTTTTAAGTAGAAGAAGTTTGGAACCACCAAGACTCTTCTCCTAGAGCTGGCCGCCTGGCAAAACTGAAGTTTGAATCGGGGGAGAAGGGCCTTGGTCAAGTAGGTGACCAAGAACCCATGGTCACTCTGGCAGAGCTCCAGAGTTCCTCTGTGGAAATGCGAGAACCTACCTAAAGGACAACCATCACTGCAGCACTCCACCAATCAGGCCTTTATGGTAGGGTGGTCGGATGGAAGCCTCTCCTCAGTAAAAGGCACATGACAGCTCGCTTGGAGTTTGCCAAAAGGCACCTAAAAGACTCGCAGACCATGACAGAAGATTCTCTGGTCTGATATAACCAAGATTGAACTCTTTGGCCTGAATGCCAAGCGCCACATGTGGAGGAAACCTGGAACCATCCCGTCGGTGAAGCATGGCGGTGGCAGCGTCATGCTGTGGTTGTTATTCACCGGCAGGGACTGGGCGACTAGTCAGGATCGAGGCAAAGATGAATGGAGCAAAGTACAGAGAGAGCCTTGATAACCTGCACCAGAGCTGGGGCGAAGCACACAGCCAAGACAACACAGGAATGGCTTCGGGACAAGTCTCTGAATGTCCTTGAGTGGCCCATCCAGAGCCCGATAAAAATCTCTGGAGACCTGAAAATAGCTGTGCAGCGACGCTCCCCATCCAACCTGACATAGCTTGAGAGGATCTACAGAGAAGAATGGGAGAAACTCCCCAAATACAGGTGTGCCAAGCTTGTAGCTTCATACCTAAGAAGACTCTAGGCTGTTATCGCTGCCAAAGGTGCTTCAACAAAGTACTGATTAAAGGGTCTGGATACTTCTGTAAATGTGATTTAAGTTTTTTATTAATCATTTGCAAACATTTCTAAAAACTTGTTTTTGCATTGTCATTACAGGGTAGTGTGTGTATTTATTAGGGGGAAACGATTTAATCCATTTTAGAATAAGGCTGTAACGTAACAAAATGTGAAAAAAGTCAAGGGGTCTGTATGCACTATAATATGAATTGTAACTCAGTAAACTCTTTTAAATTGTTTTCAAATTGTTGTTCAGTGTAAAACAAAAAATCTATTATTAAGTAGTAATATGGTATAGTGGCTCACTTTGTAGATATTCAAGTAAATAATGCTAATTTTTATGCCCCCCAGAAAATAATCTATGAATGAACTTCACTTATTGCACACAGCTTCCCTGCCAGGCAGTGTTGCTGCGTGAGGTGGGATATAAGATTCGTATTTCTTTGTGCAATTAGCTGCTATGAAACAAAACCACATAAATAGTTTGTAAAGAGATACTGCAGCATTTTTCTAACTCACATGTGCTCATATTTGACTTTTGATTATTTTTATTCACAAATGTAATGCTCGCACTGTAGCCTTGCAAATTGACCACCCGCCAATGTGGCTGGTGAAATAGGAAGTCTTACCCGCCAATACCTAAATTGACCCGCATTTGGCAGGTGTTAATTTTATTTCCCATTACTGATGCATGTTTAATATGGATCGGTTTGGGCACCCAGGACAGATGCTTATTTGGACGGATGCTTATCTGTGAATCTTACCATCCCTTACGTTTGGCTTAGGTCACAACCTTGAAGCAACATCAGTTGTCCCGAGAAAGACTTAGAAAGTGTTTCAAACGGCAGGAACATGTTGTAGTAGTACATAGAAAGCTGTCTCATTGTACAGTCGTGGCCAAAAGTTGAGAATGACACAAATATAATTTCACAAAGTCTGCTGCCTCGGTGTCTTTAGATATTTTTGTCAGATGTTACTATGGAATACTGAAGTATAATTACAAGCATTTCATAAGTGTCAAAGGCTTTTATTGACAATTACATGAAGTTGATGCAAAGAGTCAATATTTGCAGTGTTGACCCTTCTTTTCCCAAGACCTCTGCAATCTGCCCTGGCATGCTGTCAATTAACTTCTGGGCCACATCCTGACTGATGGCAGCCCATTCTTGCATAATCAATACTTGGGAGTTTTTCAGAATTTGTGGGTTTTTGTTTGTCCACCTGCCTCTGGAGGATTGCCCACAAATTGTCAATGGGATTAAGGTCTGTGGAGTTTCCTGGCCATGGACCCAAAATATCGATGTTTTGTTCCCCGAGGAACTTAATTATCACTTTTGCCTTATGGCAAGGTGCTCCATCATGCTGGAAAAGGCATTGTTCGTCACCAAACTGCTGGTTGGGAGAAGTTGCTCTCGGAGGATGTGTTGGTACCATTCTTTATTCATGGCTGTGTTCTTAGGCAGAATTGTGAGTGAGCCCACTCCCTTGGCTGCGAAGCAAACCCACACATGAATGGTCTCAGGATGCTTTACTGTTGGCATGACACAGGACTGATGGTAGTGCTCACCTTTTCTTCTGGCAAGCTTTTTTCCGGATGCCCCAAACAATTGGAAAGGGGATTCAGAGAAAATTACTTTACCCCAGTCCTCAGCAGTCCAATCCCTGTACCTTTTGCAGAATATCAGTCTGTCCCTGATGTTTTTCCTGGAGAGAAGTGGCTTCTTTGCTGCCCTTCTTGACACCAGGCCATCCTCCAAAAGTCTTTGCCTCACTGTGCATGCAGAAGCACTCACACCTGCCTGCTGCATTCCTGAGCAAGCTCTGTACTGGTGGTGCCCCGATCCCGCAGCTGAATCAACTTTAGGAGACGGTCCTGGCGCTTGCTGGCCTTTTTGGGGCGCCCTGAAGCCTTCTTCACAACAATTGAACTGCTCTCCTTGAAGTTCTTGATGATCCAATAAATTGCTGATTTAGGTGCAATCTTACTGGCAGCAATATCCTTGCCTGTGAAGCCCTTTTCGTGCAAAGTAATGATGACGGCACGTGTTTCCTTCCAGGTAACCATGGTTGACAGAGGAAGAACAATGATTCTAAGCACCTTTTGAAGCTTCCAGTCTGTTATTCGAACTCAATCAGCATGACAGAGTGATCTCCAGCCCTGTCCTTGTCAACATTCACACCTGTGTTAACGAGAGAATCACTGACATGATGTCAGCTGGTCCTTTTGTGGCAGGGCTGAAATGCAGTGGAAATGTTTTTGGGGGATTCAGTTCATTTGCATGGCAAAGAGGGACTTTGCAATTATAATTGCAATTCATCTGATCACTCTTCATAACATTCTGGAGTATATGCAAATTGCCATCCTACAAACTGAGGCAGCAGACTTTGTGAAAATGAATGTGTCATTCTCAACTTTTGGCCACGACTGTAGAATCAACCACTAATTCTAGTCCTTGAGAGTAACAGGGTCTGCAGGCCTGCCCATTAAAAACACACGAGATTCAACCAATAAAGGTCTTGAATCAGGTGTTTGAGTACTGTGCTGTAATGAAACCATGCACACCGCGGGGGGTTCAACATGACGTGCAGAGTTTTATTGCAACCCAGCTCTAAAAGTTACTTTTTGGGCCAGGGTTGGTGGTGACTGCTGATACAAGGGTTTTGAATGACTGGGAAAGCTGTGTCTACAAAAGGCCTACATTAACACAATGTTTTCATGTCACCTGCTTTGGTGGTGACAGATATACATACCTGGTCTGGGAACGGGCTGCAGTGCTGGTGTCTGGGCCTTCCTGGCAGATGCTCCCTCCTGAAACACAAACAAAAACACAACGGTCAACCTACAGCCTGATGAATGAAAAGCCAACCCTACATATTGGCATAGGGTAAGCAAGTTCATCCAACTCGAACTCGTCTACAACATATTTACAATGTATTTGGAAAGTATTCAGACCTAGACTTTTTCCATATTTTGTTACGTTACAGCCTTATTCTAAATTGATTAAATCGTTTTCCCCCTCATTAATCTACACACAATACCCCATAATGACAAAGAAAAAACGTGTTTAGAAATGTTAGCAAATTTAATATCACATTTACATAAGTATTCAGACCCTTTACTCAGTACTTTGTTGAAACACCTTTAACCTGTTGAGTGTAGGGGGCAGTATTTAGATTTTTGGATGAAAAACGTACCCAAATTTAACTGCCTATTTCTCAGGCCCAGAATCTAGAATATGCATATAATTGTCAGATTAGGATAGAAAACTCTAAAGTTTCCAAAACTGTCAAAATATTGTCTGTGAGTATAACAGAACTGATATTGCAGACGAAAACCTGAGGAAAATTCAACCAGGAAGTGGCCTCTATTTTGAAAGCTCCATGTTCCTTTGAATGCCTTCCCTCCATTTAAAGGGATATCAACCATATTCATTTTCCTATGGCTTACCCATGTTGTGAACAGTCTTTAGACATAGTTTCAGGCTTTTATTTTGAAAAATGAGCGAGAAAGATCACATCGCGTCAGTGTATAGCTGGGTGTCCCCAGAGTTTTTGGCTGTGTATTTGGAATTTTCATCTGCGATGTCGTGACCGTTCATGCCTGTGGATTTCTGAACATAACGCGCCAAACAAATGGAGGTATTTTGGATATAAAAATACATTTTATGGAACAAAAGGAACATTTGTGTAACTGGGAGTCTCGTGAGTGTAAACATCCGAAGATCAAAGGTAAGCGATTTAATTTATTGCTTTTCTGACTTTCGTGACCAATCTACTTGGCGGCTAGCTGTTTGTAATACACTGCTCTAAAATAACACATCCTAGATCTGAATGAATGAAATATTCTTATTAAATACTTTTTTCTTTACATAGTTGAATGTGCTGACAACAAAATCACACAAAAATCAATGGAAATCAAATTTATCAACCCATGGAGGTCTGGATTTGGAGTGACACTCAAAATTAAAGTGTAAAACCACACTACAGGCTGATCCAACTTTGATGTAAAATCCTTAAAACAAGTCAAAATGAGGCTCAGTAGTGTGTGTGGCCTCCACGTGCCTGTATGACCTCCCTACAACGCCTGGGCATGCTCCTGATGAGGTGGCGGATGGTCTCCTGAGGGATCTCCTCCCAGACCTGGACTAAAAGCATCCGCCAACTCCTGGACAGTCTGTGGTGCAACGTGGCGTTGGTGGATGGAGCGAGACATGATGTCCCAGATGTGCTCAATTGGATTCAGGTCTGGGGAACGGGCGGGCCAGTCCATAGCATCAATGCCTTCCTCTTGTAGGAGCTGCTGACACACTCCAGCCACATGAGGTCTAGCATTGTCTTGCATTAGGATGAACCCAGGGCCAACCGCACCAGCATATGGTCTCACAAGGGGTCGGAGGATCTCATCTCGGTACCTAATGGCAGTCAAGCTACCTCTGGCGAGCACATGGAGGGCTGTGCGGCCCCCCAAAGAAATGCCACCCCACACCATGACTGACCCACCGCCAAACCGGTCATGCTGGAGGATGTTGCAGGCAGCAGAACGTTCTCCACGGCGTCTCCAGACTTTCACGTATGTCACATGTGCTCAGTGTGAACCTGCTTTCATCTGTGAAGAGCACAGGGCGCCAGTGGCGAATTTGCCAATCTTGGTGTTCTCTGGCAAATGCCAAACGTCCTGCACGGTGTTGGGCTGTAAGCACAACCCCCACCTGTGGACGTCGGGCCCTCATTACCACCCTCATGGGTGTCTGTTTCTGACCGTTTGAGCAGACACATTTGTGGCCTGCTGGAGGTCATTTTGCATGGCTATGGCAGTGCTCCTCCTGCTCCTCCTTGCACAAAGGCTGAGGTAGCGGTCCTGCTGCTGGGTTGTTGCCCTCCTACGGCCTCCTCCACGTCTCTTGATGTACTGGCCTGTCTCCTGGTAGCGCCTCCATGCTCTGGACACTACGCTGACAGACACAGCAAACCTTCTTGCCACAGCTCGCATTGATGTCCCATTCTGGATGAGCTGCACTACCTGAGCCACTTGTGTGGGTTGTAGACTCCGTCTCATGCTACCACTAGAGTGAAAGCACCGCCAGCATTCAAAAAGTGGCCAAAACATCAGCCAGGAAGCATAGGAACTGAGAAGTGGTCTGTGGTCACCACCTGCAGGACCACTCCTTTATTGGGAGTGTCTTGCTAATTGCCTATAATTTCCACCTGTTGTCTATTCCATTTGCACAACAGCATGTGAAATGTATTGTCAATCAGTGTTGCTTCCTAAGTGGACAGTTTGATTTCACAGAAGTGTGATTGACTTGGAGTTACATTGTGTTGTTTTTTTTTGAGCAGTGTATTTTGTCTACTGAGAGAGATGTTCTTACATAAACGCTTGGATAGCTTTCGCCGAAAAGCTTTATTGAAATCTGACATGCCAGGTGGATTAACAACAAGCTAAACTGTGTTTTGCTATATTGCACTTGTGATTTCATGAAAATTACATTTGAATTTGGCGTGCTACATTCCAGCTGATGTTGACGTAAATGATCCCGCTAACGGGATGGGTGCATCAATAAATTAATTGCTGCCTGTCTTGGAGCTCTACGGACAATCCCTTTGACCTCATGGCTTGGTTTTTGCTCTGACATGCACTGTCAATTGTTGGGCATTATATAGACAGGTGTGTGTGCCTTTCCAAATCATGTTTAATCAATTTAAATTGACCATAGGTGGACTCCAATCAAGTTGAAGAAACATCCCAAATATGATCAGAATGCACCGGAGCTCAATTTCAAGTCTCATAGCAAAGGGCCTGAATACTTAAGTAAATAAGATATCGGTTTATCATTTTTACTAAATTTGCAAACATCTCTAAAACCTATTTTTGATTTGTCATCATGGGTTATTGTGTGTATACTTAGAATAAGGCTGTAACGTAACAAAATGTTGAACAAGAGAAGGGATCTGAATACTTTCCAATTGCACTGTATATATTGTCCATATCAAGAGCCTCAGTGTTGTGTATGATGACTGTTGCTCCCTCCTCCCTCAGGCCGATTCCCCTTGGAAGGGGTGTGCATCTAGTCTGATGGGAGTGTATCAAGGGTCACACCCTCTCTAAGGTCTAGTGGTAATTCATCATCTAATGACAGTCCCAGAGCTCGGCTTCAAAGAAGAGCTGTAGAAACATCTACAGGGGGTTGTTTCTAAGTGTCGATACTGTCAGAGCTCTCAATACTGTCGATCCGGCCAGAGCCTGGGACTCAAACCAGTGGTTATATCACTAACCCAGACCCAATATTCCCTCTAAGTTGCGCGCATTAGAAATAAGCCTGCAAATGAACTTCACTCAACACCCCCCCCCCCCCCCCCCCCCCCTTAGTTAACACTCAATGCTTTTCTTTATGGTGGAAATTGTGATCAAATCAACATTATCAACTTTTAATGCAACATACCAAAACAAACTATCCAAGACTTATTAGTATGCAAAACTATGCAAATTATTTGTTGTAGGCAGAACGCATCTGAGTCTGATTCTATTGCATTGACACGTAGGACTGTTGTATTTTGAGACAAGCTTGACTAATCTACGTAGCCAATACGGCAGAGGGTAGCATAATTGATCCGATTCTCTGTAATAAATGGTATGGGAATAATAATGCATTTTATTTTTTAAAGTGGTTTCTTTTGGCAGTGGGTTCTTTTCTTCTCAAACATTTTCAGTCACCTTCTTGTCTGAAGGTCAAGTGGATAAACAGGTTAATGTCAAGTCCTGCATGTTTTTTCCACAAAAGTCTGGTGGAATATAAGCCTACATTTTACACTGCATGATAGAACAGCCATTTCCATGTTCAAATGTTATGGGATGCATTTTGTTTTTGATGGTAGGCCACTCTGGTAGGTCTACATTATGATCATCCACAGAAGCCTATTTGACCACTGTCTGAAACTCAAAGCGGGTACAGCCTCAGTGTTCACAGTAAACACATGCTGGAAGTTCCACAGAATTTTAAAAGTTCAAGTTTGCACTCAGCAGACCTGAAATTTGCTCAGTACAGAAAAAAAGAGGAACCATTTTCCAGAACCTCGGTGGCATACATATTAATTTAGGAACGCGAGGAAGTTGCCTCTAGACGCTGATCTTGGGTCAGTTTTGCATTTCCCCCTAATGGTTCAGGTTAGGATTGGGGGAAGGGGAGCTGATCCTAGATTAGAACCTAGGAGAAACTCCACCCTGAAGCACTCCCTGAAATACTGGCAATGTTGCTTTGACACATTGGTTCCTGTTGGATTTCTACTAGTAGGTTGAATAAATCTTTAGTCTCTTATTTTATTGGAGATGTATGGCACACGGTCCACAGAACTTCATGTAGAGTCACCAGTTGACCCAGTGTTTCCCATAGATTATTTTCCAACACAGGTAGGTGGCAGATTGAATGGTAGGGAAAACTGCTGTGACCAGAGCCATCTGTTCAGAGACGCAGAGTTCGGAGTTATATAGATAGATATGTTTTCATATAATTTTACTCAGAACTCATAATGCGTCGGCTTCCTGCAGATTTGTCAGTTAACTCCATGAGCAGCAGCACAGACTTGAGTTGTAGATGACAGATATGATTCAATAGTTCAGGGCAGAGTCAAGAGAATGCAATGAAAATCCCGGGCCCATGGGCTGTTTTTTAAATGTATTATTGCGGTACATTAAAGTTCTTATGCAATAAATTATGCAAGCCTGTGTTGTATTGTCAAAATAATGAACTGTGAATATTTTATCAGACTAATTTAGCTGTCCACATAGCGCACAGCGTCCACCAATAAAGGATTGAGTTAGAGGGGCGGTTTAATACAAATTTTGTCCATCTAGTCCAAGGGAGAATTTCAATTGCAAATCCCTCGCGTCCTCTCTCTCCAAAATCCATTGGAGGTGGTCAGAGTGGAGGGACGTGTGACTGTCATCCAATGGGGTTTGAGGATGAGGAAGGATGCGAGGAGTATTCAAGTATGATTCTCCAAGTATGTGGAAAATATAAGTAACCATTTCTATGTAGGTCTGTACTTCTTTGGTGCCAATTCTTAATGACATTGGTCACCCTAACTCTCAAAATCAGTCAATACTAGGCCATTAGTCCTCCAGTCCAGTCAAAAAGTTAGTAAACCTGTATGGGGGGCCTCTGCCCCTGCAAAGGTTTTTGGTCTATCCCTCTAGTGCTCTTGTCCCTAAATCTCCCTCGCATCTAGTTTCTTTCCCACTGTCTTCTCTTTCCTATTCATGATCTACTGGCCTCACAGACAGATTAGTGAATCAGCAGCTTTGCTGGGATAGTCTGTGGAAGTCAAGCTGCTTAAACTACATCAACACTGGCCTGACTGGAATGCCAGTCATAGGCCTGCACAACAAGCCACAGAAGAGCCATGCTCTCAAAGAGAAATGTAAAGGGATACTTTATTTTTCTTCGGTACATTTAAAAAATTGTAATGATCCAAACCAGGGCCTAAAATTACCTTTTTGGTCCCCCAGCCACTGTGGCAGAAAAAAAATAAAATCTACCAGCCACTGAGGTTATTTTTTACCAGCCAAAATATTTTTCATATTTACATAACACTTGTAATCAAACCAATAAATAGCGACACGGGACTAGTTTAAAATGGCCCGTAAATAAAATGCGCGTGAATCCCAATTAAAAAGGGGAAAAAAAGGCACATCCAGTAAAAATGGGTCATATTTTTTTTTAACCATTTAGGCTAGAGACAAAAAACATTTATCTTTGCTGTAAGGATGCCTGTCACGAAGTGGTGCTCTATGTTCCCTCGCTGACACTGCAGCTGAGGCTGCATGACAGTGAACTTTCAAAGTCTAGTCTGTACTCTTGGTTATAACAAGTGATAATGATACAATGTAACAAATGTACAAATCTAACAGAAGACTCATCAGGGACTGCATCCATGCTCGCCATCACGGCTAAATTATATATTTCTAAAACTGACGGAGGAATAGACGCACGTGAAGAGAGGACGGAGAAAAGCAGGTAAGGGCATGTAGGGGATGCAGCTGGCTGATTACAGCTGCCACACATGATATGCGCATGAAAGTGAAGTGGATATTGGACCTGTGCATACAAGAGACTAGTGGCTGTTGCTTATTAAATTCAACTGAATTGAAACAAAACAGACTTCATAAACATTTTATAACAGGCGCCAGCAGATTTTTTAGATTGGTAGGACTGAGAAAGTCGGTAGTATTTAAGACACGGTACTACGGTATTCTAAAATGTTGGTATTATAAGTAAACATGGCGTTTTGGTACCGTGACATTACAGTGGTACCGGTATACCGTGCAACACTAAAATCTGGTATCGTGACAACACTAGCATACTGTCACCAAGCCTGCAACTATCCATCAGACCATATAGAGAAAACAGCCCTGCCCCCCTCAGTAGCCCCCACCAGCTAGAGCAGATGCGACAGAGCGATAGCACAGCAAGAGAGATAGGGAGCGAGGGAGGTTGATAGAGGGGAAGCGTGTGGGGGCAGAAGAGACATAAGCGACACAGAGAGCACCGTGGATGAAGAGAATGTAGCTCGGGTGCTCTACACACACACACACACACACAGGCACCAAGAGCCAGTGTGCCCGAGTGAATTTGACAATGAGTCATATTTAAAACCAAGGGAGGGATCGCTCTGCGCGTGTGGGTGCGTTCGCAGCAAAAGGCATTGAAAAACATGGCAGAGAAGGAACGACACCGTCCAAAGCGGGATCCATAGAAGCAGTCGCACCGTGATTGGGCCACCCCACACAGAGAGAAAAGCAGCGATAAAACGGTAACCGTGAGATGGAGCTGAGAGGTGAGCCAAGGTGTGTGGTGGACAGGAAGAAATAGATAAACCATTGAAGCTGGCAGCAGCACTGGGCAGAGTCATGGGCAGGTTGTTGTGCCCTAGTAGATGAGAGATGAGGGGAGCAAGCCCTCCGTCCTGCCCTGAAACGACTTGAACTGGGGGAACAGGTATGTCTTCTGGTCCGGCGTGCTCAATTACAGCTCAAAAACACACACATGCTCTTACAAGAGCGTATTGGTAGTAAAAGCTGCCATGTACACACTGATGCACAGGTGCTGGCTGCTAGGAAGGAATATATAGCTTTGAGAGCTCGTTTTTGTTTAGAACCTGAGAACACATTGGGGTGTGTGTGTGTGTGTGTGTGTGTGTTTAATGTTTCTTTGCATTCCAGAGGATGCCTACATGAGGGATTTGGCTTTTTAGCACCTTTTGTGCGCTCTCACAAACAACCCTTTGTCTGGGGGGGGGTATTTTAAGAGAGCGGCATGTAATCCAGTCGAATGTGAGAGAACCCACACCACTCCAGGGGACTAGTTGCCCAAAAATGTGAAAACAGTGCAGTGCTTTCACAGCAATCTAAATTAAACATACTTTTTCAGTTTGCTTGGGTTGCTGTGCCAAATGTGCCCACTTCTTGCTTACACCTTATCCAAGTATCAATTCCTCCAATTGTCTAAAGGAGCGATTGAGGACATAGATCTTCATAGTTAACTTATTTAGTCCACCCATATATTAGATAGTAACCTTAATCATGCACAAGGGCGGTTCCTTACAAGGAAAGGCACAAATAGCCCTCATTTTAAGAGAAGATTTGCTAAGAAGTCACTCTAACAGGATGTTGGTTTCCTCTTTATAACACATCTAAAAGTGAGGGTTTAAAAAACTGATACAAATGTAAATACAAGTATAATAATAGATCCTGTGGCATGTCATTAAGAGTAATGTTGTTTATTTTCTCTCAAAAGTAACTGGCTCCAGTTAGACTTGCATGACTCACATGCAAAGCAACATTAGTAGTCCTTTTTTTATGTAAATTGTAACACATACAGTACCAGTCGAAAGTGGGTGTCAATATTAGGGAGAGAGGCGCTAAAAGAGAAGGGTGCCACTAACTATTGTATAACGAGACGCTGGCCTTCTAGGCAGAGTTCCTCTGTCCAGTGTCTGTTCTTTTGCCTATCTTAATCTTTTCTTCTTATTGGCCAGTCTGAGATATAGCTGTTTCTTTGCAACTCTGCCTAGAAGGCCAGCATCCCAGAGTCGGCTCTTCATTGTTGACGTTGAGACTGGTGTTTTGCGGGTACTATTTAATGAAGCTGCCAGTTGAGGACTTGTGAGGCGTCTGTTTCTCAAACTAGACACTAATGTACTTGTCCTCTTGCTCAGTTGTGCCCTGGGGCCTCCCACTCCTTCGATTCTGTTTAGGGCCAGTTTGCGCTGTTCTGTGAAGGGAGTAGTAAACAGCATTGTACGAGATCTTCAGTTTCTAGGCAATTTCTCGCATGGAATAGCCTTCATTTCTCAGAGCAAGAATAGACTGACGAGGTTCAGAAGAAAGTACGAGGTTCAGAAGAAAGTACCATTTTGAGCCTGTAATCGAACCCACAAATGCTGATGCTCCAGATACTCAACTAGTCTAAAGGCGGACAGTTTTCTTGCTTTTTTAATCAGAACAGTTTTCAGCTGTGCTAACATAATTGCAAAAAGGGCTTTCTAAATGATCAATTAGCCTTTTAAAATTATAAACTTGGATTAGCTAACTTAACGTGCCATTGGAACACAGGAGTGATGGTGGCTGATAATGGGCCTATGTAGATATTCCATTAAAACAAAATCAGCTGTTTCCAGCTTCAATAGTCTTTTACAACATTAACACGTTTAAATGTTTTACTCACATCGGCTGCAGTGAAGGAGAGTCCGCAGGTTTTGGTAGCGGGCCGTGTCAGTGGCACTGTATTGTCCTCAAAGTGAGCAAAGAAGTTGTGTCTGTCTGGGAGCAAGACATCCTGGTCCGCGACGGGGCTGGTTTTCTTTTTGTAATCTGTGATTGACTGAGACCCTGCCACATACCTCGTGTCTGAGCCGTTGAATTGCGACTCTACTTTGTCTCTACATGGATGCTTAACTTGTTTGATTGCCTTACGGAGGGAATAGCTACACTGTATTCGGTCATGTTTCCGGTCACCTTGCCCTGGTTAAAAGCAGTGGTTCGCACTTTCAGTTTCGCGCAAATGCTGCCATCAATCCACAGTTTCTGGTTTGGGAATGTTTTAATAGTTGCTGTGGGTACGACGTCGCCGATGCACTTGCTAATAAACTCGCTCACCGAATCAGCGTATTCATCAATGTTGTTGTTTGACGCAATGCGGAACATATCCCAATCCACGTGATCGAAGCAATCTTGAAGCGTGGAATCAGATTGGTCGGACCAGCGTTGAACAGACCTGAGCGCGGGAACTTCCTGTTTTAGTCTCTGTCTATAGGCAGGGAGCAACAAAATGGAGTCGTGGTCAGCTTTTCCAAAAGGAGGGCGGGGGAGGGCCTTATATGCATTGCGGAAGTTTTTACCAGCCCTGGTAGCACAATCGATATGCTGATAGAATTTAGGGAGTCTTGTTTTCAGATTAGCCTTGTTAAAATCCCCAGCTACAATGAATGCAGCCTCAGGATGTGGTTTCCAGTTTACAGAGTCAAATAAAGTTTGTTTAGGGCCATCGATGTGCCTGCTTGGGGGGGTGGAATATATGCGGCTGTGATTATAATCGAAGAGGATTCTCTTGGTAGATAATGCGGTCGACATTTGATAGTGAGGAATTCTAAGTCAGGTTAACAGAAGGACTTGAGTTCCTGTATGTTGTTATGATCACACCATGTCTCGTTAATCATAAGGCATACACCCCCGTCCCTCTTCTTACCAGAAAGATGCTCCTTTGTCGGCGAGATGCATGAAGAAACCAGGTGGCTGTACCGACTCCGATAGTATGTCTTGAGTGAGCCATGTTTCCTTGAAGCAAAGAACGTTAGTCTCTTATGTCTCTCTGGAATGCCTTGCTCGGATTTCATCAACCTTGTAGTCAAGGGACTGGACATTGGCGAGTAGTATGCTCGTGAGCGGTGCGCTATGTGCCCGTCTCGGGAGCCTGACCAAGCCAAACTTGCAGCGTCATACCCAAGAAGACTCGAGGCTGTAATCGATGCCAAAAGGTGCTTCAACAAAGTACTGAGTAAAGGGTCTGAATGCTATTTTAAATGTAGTTTTTTTTTTGTATTTACATTCACAAAAAACTGTTTTTGCTTTGTCATTGTGGGGTAGTGTGTAGATTAAATAGTTTTTTTCCCCAAATCAATCAATTTTAGAACAAGGCTTTAACGTAACAAAATGTGGAAAAAGTCAACGTGTCTGAATACTTTCCCAATGCACTGTATGTTATCACACCACTACAATCCCTCAGGCACCCTAGACAAAGCGTTTGATGGTTTTAACTTGTGCTAACATTATCACTGTTGTTTTTCTCCTAGATAAAAACGTTGGCCTCTGCTGAAGACCGCATGAACCTGGTTGAAACATATGGGCAGGTTTGACAACTGACCAACAATTCAAAGTGACTTGAATGTTACGGTTCAATACATGCACCACCTCCCGACTAATTACTTGGTTCATCAACGATATCGCACACAGCATACGCCTGACCTGACCGAGTGTGTTACGACTGCCCACGTGAGGTGGTACACAGACACCATGCAGTGGAGGAGGCGCCACTGCTACACGCATGTCGCTGGCCTACTGTCTCTCCTCTCGCTCCTGATCATCCTGGGCCATCAAGACTGGCTGCCGGGCCTCAGGGGGCCAACATGGCAGAGGGAGCACCTAGTGGCTTACACCGAAAGAGGACTACACTCTACCAAAGAAAAAGGGAATCACAGCTCATCACAGACTCTATGGAGGGACGCACTGGTTCCCCCTTCGCCTCCGGAAAGAAATGCCAACCTCAGTTCCCCTCAGGACTTCTCCTTTCCACAGGGGATTACGGGACTGGAGAACTCAGTGGCGGCTAATGCTAGCTTGA
The DNA here is from genome assembly GCF_045791955.1 of Oncorhynchus clarkii lewisi. NCBI lineage: Eukaryota > Metazoa > Chordata > Actinopteri > Salmoniformes > Salmonidae > Oncorhynchus > Oncorhynchus clarkii. The sequence goes on along the minus strand of NC_092174.1, from coordinate 8,968,932 downwards.
GTGGGGAAGTCGGGCTAAGGGGCCTGCTGACCTCAGAGCCATACCCTTACATCATCAATGAGCCCGACAAGTGCCGGGAGGGCAACCCAGAGCCCTTCCTGGTGCTGCTGATAGCCACGGAGGCCAATCAGGTGGAAGCCAGGGAGACCATTCGGCAGACCTGGGGGAACGAGAGCATGGTCCCGGGCCTAAGCTTTGTTAGGCTCTTCCTGTTAGGCGTAAAGGAGGGCAGGGTGGGCCGCCTGCAGCAGAGCAGCCTGGAGGCCGAGAGCCGGAGGCACCGTGACATCATCCAGCAGGATTACATGGACACTTACAACAACCTGACTATAAAAACCCTGATGGGCATGCACTGGGTGTCCACGCACTGCCCGGGCACCAACTATGTCATGAAGACAGACAGTGACATGTTTGTCAACACAGAGTATCTCGTGCACAAGCTGCTCCAGCCAGAGATGCACCCCAAACGGGACTATATTACAGGCTACCTGATGAGGGGCTATGCACCCAACAGGAACAAGAATAGCAAGTGGTACATGCCCTCCGAGCTGTACCCCAGTGAGGTGTACCCTACTTTCTGCTCAGGAACGGGCTATGTGTTCTCAGGGGACCTGGCTGGAAAGATATACAGGGCCTCCCTGGGTATCCGCAGGCTGCATCTGGAGGACGTTTACGTGGGCATCTGCCTGGCCAAGCTGCGGATCGAACCCACGCCGCCGCCTAATGAGTTCCTGTTCAACCACTGGCGGGTGTCCTACTCCAGCTGCAAGTATAGCCACCTCATAACCTCCCACCAGTTTCACCCCAACGAACTGCTCAAGTACTGGCACCACCTGCAGAGCAACAAGCACAACGCCTGCATCAACACGTCCAAAGACAAGGTGGGCAGGTTTCAGAGGAAACTGCAGGGTGTATAGCCTATTTGGTGACAGAGGGTTGAGTGTGATGTTAGGTCATTGCCTGTGCAGGAGTCACTGGGCAAGAGATGAGTCAAGCATGTTTTTGGACAAACTAATGCTTGAAGACCATTTTTTTTTTAACTACGGTTTATATTCAAGTTTAATACATTCATTGATTGAAATAATATATGCATTGGGGTACAGAGGAAGACATCACATATGTGAAATGTGGGTGCTGTTTATTATGAGGATATATCTTAAGACTATTGGTGAACTGTCACCGTCTAGTATCCATTTTGTTCAACTTGAGTTTAAATACTTTTCCTTTTAACCCCCTAAGGTTGAATCGAAGAACCATAATAAAAAAAGATCTGTAAGTTTCAGCTAGAGATTTATTTTTTTTTTGCATTGGATCCACATGTCACACTTCCGCATCTGTGGTGAAAGTTGATAGAGCTAGAGCAGTTTGTCAGACAATGAGACATCCCAAAAATCGGTCTCACAAAATCGTCCAAACAGTTTTGGACTACAGACTTTTATAACCCCTCTATGGAAAGATGACTCACGCAAACGAGTGTTCTCCATTTTGCTCTATGACCACCACAACTTGGGATTCATCTGAAGTTGGTACAGCTGATCTGCCAACTTCTTTATGCAGCATCCGAACAGTATGAGCTACACACTAATATGACCCGTATCCCTCCAAGATTTAGCAACATTTGTGATTTCTACAGCCAAAAAAAAAAGTATAAACTTTTCTGAAACTCTGCTATACATTTCATATAAAGCAATAAAAGTAATGTGCTCAGTTTGAGGACGACTTTAAGCAGAATACATAATAGAAAAACAATTAGAACATCTAAAGTGCTCAATTTTGGTTGTTTTCCTTTAAACATCTGACATAATCCATTCACACCTCTCCATCTGGCTTGCCATCAACACAGGATGCATCTCTTAACAGATTCAAAGCTGATCAATCTCTTTCAATTTGAGGATCAGTATTTCTTTCTAATAAGTTATCACAAGCAAGAATTTTGAAGACTTTTTCTGAAAGGGTTGTAAGGGAGATGAAGAGAAAATGTAAAAATAGAGAATTGTTGATATTTACTATTCCATGTATTTAAAAAATTGTGCTTTCATGATAAGTATTAGAGAGTTTAAAACAGCAAAGCTGACAAATTGCACTCAGTGCTTTGAGCCGCACTCTCCATAGACATACTGGGGAGAGAGTGCTGACCCTCCCACTAAAGCCAAGGTTAGCGGAGTAAAAGTTTGAGTAAAACGCCACAACTTGATTCTTTCAGCGCTTGCCACAGTCTTCCCTGCTACCACTTCAGTCATGATCTGCCGCAGCTGTGGGAACTGTTCTGACATTCTCATATGCTCTGCTGATTCGAAGTGACTTGATCGTCAACATTCTCTAGTTTCCAAAAACATTTGGAAATTGTTTCGCACGGTCGTTAGCTGTTATCTTTGTTGGCAAATGAGATTGATTTCTGTTCATTATACTGCCCGTCAGCCATCAACAATCACCCATCTTGGCACGCGAATATGCTGACAGGCCAGGGAGGAGAGAGGGAAAAAAATAAGAAAAAAACCTGTTGACGTGTGGTTGGATTGGGCCATTTTCCACGGTAACAGTGCAGTAAGTGGTAAAAAAAATTACAAACCCACTTTTGATTGGACCCTTGTATGCGCAAAAAGTGTGGGAATTGGTCAAAATTGCGAACTACTGCATCATATGTGTTGACTTTGCAATGAATCACAGAAACGCAGAATCCTGGAGGGACTGCCCTGCAAAGATGACCCTCACTGACACGAATATGTCGGTTGTTTTGCTCCAAGACGCCCATAGGCCTCAAGACTCGTCTGAACGTCCCCTGGTACCAGTTGAAAGAAATTTATGGAAGTACACTGAACAAAACATAAAAACCGCCACGTATTGTTCGTCCCCATGTTTCATGAGCTGAAATAAATACAAATACTAGGAATTTTCCATATGCACAAAAAGCGTATTTCTCTCATTTTGAGTATTTCTGTCTGCAATAAAGCCCTTGTGGGAAAAACTAATTCTGATTGGCTGGGCCTGGCTCCCATGTGGGTGTGCCTATGCTCACCCATGGCAGCACCCCTGCCTAGTCCTGTGAAATCCATAGATTATGGCCTAATGAATTCATTTAAATTGACCGATTTCCTTAACTGTAACTAAGTCAAATATTACAAATTGTTGCATGTCACATTTATGTTTTGTTCTCATATACATACACTACCGTTCAAGTTTGGGGTCACTTAGAAGCACAATTTTTGTTCATTAAAATAACACCAAATTGATCAGAAATACAGTGTAGACATTGATTATCTTGTAAATTACCATTGTAGCTGGAAACGGTAGATCACATAGGCGTACAGATGACCATTATCAGCCATTATCACTCCTGTGTTCCAATGGCACGTTGTGTTAGCTAATCCAAGTTTATAATTTTAAAAGGCTAATTGATCATTAGAAAACCCTTTTGCAATTATGTTAGCACAGCTAAAAACTGTTGTTCTGATTAAAGAAGCAATAAAACTGGCCTTCTTTAGACTAGTTGAGTATCTGGAGCATCAGCATTTGTGGGTTCGATTACAGGCTCAAAATGGCCAGAAACAAAGCACTTCCTTCTGAAACTTGTCAGTCTATTCTTGTTCTGAGAAATAAAGGCTATTCCATGCAAGAAATTGCCAAGAAACTGAAGATCTGGCAAAAGAACACAGACATTGGACAGAGGAACTCTGCCTAAAAGGCCAACATCCCGGAGTCGCCTCTTCACTGTTGACGTTGAGACTGGTGTTTTGCGGTTACCATTTAATGTAACTTCCAGTTTCTGGCCATTAGCCTTTTAAAATGATACACTTGGATTAGCTAACAACGTGCCATTGGAACACAGGAGTGATGGTTGCTGATAATGGGCCTCTGTATACCTATGCAGATATTCCACAAAAGAACCTGCCGTTTCCAGCAACAAGTCATTTACAACAAAGTCTAAACTGTATTTCTGATCAATTTGATGTTATTTTAATGAACCAAAAAAAAGGTGCTTTTCTTTCACACACACACGTCAAGATTGGACACCTACTCATTCAAGGGGTTTTCTTTATTTGTACTATTTTCTACATTGCATTATAATAGTGAAGACACCAAAACTATGAAATAACACATATGGAATCATGTAGTAACCAAAAAAGTGTAACACAACTCAAAATATATTTGACATTCTTCAAAGTAGCCACCCTTTGCCTTTATGACCGCTTTGCACACTTTTGGCATTCTCTCAACAAGCTTCAAGAGGCAGTCACCTGGAAAGCATTTCAACTAACAGGTATGCCTTGTTAAAAGATCATTTGTGGAATTTTATTCCTTCAAATGCGTTTGAGCCAATCAGTTGTGTTGTGACAAGGTAGGGGTGGTATACAAAAAAATGGCCCTATTTGGTAAAATAATAGCTCAAAAAAAGCAAAGAGAAACAGTCCATTACTTTAACCTCTGCGCACGGAACCCGTTAGCGGGCTGAAATTCCACAACATACGGCGATCGCTACTTAAATAGTCATATTAAACATTCATGAAAATACAAGTGTCTCACATGTATCGAAAGCCTAGAATCAGATTTAAAAAAGGATTTACTGCGAAAGAATACGATGCGATTATCTGAGCATATATTTGCCATGGGTCCGCAGATCCTCAAAAGGTTTTACAGCAACACCATTGAGAGCATCCTGACGGGTTGCATCACTGCATGGTATGGCAACTGCTCAGCCTGCGACCGCAAGGCACTACACAGAGGGTAGTGCGTAAGGCCCAGTAAATCACCAGGCCAAGCTTCCTGCCATCCAGGACCCCTATACCAGGCTGTGTCAGAGGAAGAACCTAAAAATGATAAAACACTCCAGCCACCTGTGTCATACTGTTCTCTCTGCTACCTCACAGCAAGCGGTACCGGAGCGCCAAGTCTAGGTCCAAGAGGCTTCTAAACAGCATCTACCCTCAAGCAATTAGACTCCTAAACATCTAATCAAATGGCTACCCAGACTATTTGCATTGCCCCCACCCCCCTCTTCTACACTGCTGCTACTCTTATCTATGCATAGTCACTTTAATAACTACATGTACATATTACCTCAACACCGGTGCCCCCGAACATAGACTCTGTACAGGTAACACCTGTATATAGCCCCGCTATTGTTATTTACAGCTATTCTTTAATTATTTGTTATTCTTATCTTACTTTTGTGGGGGTCTTTTGTTAAATGCATTGTTCATTAATGGCCTGCAAGTAAGCATTTCACTGTAAGGTCTACACCCGTTGTATTAGGTGCATGTGACAAATACAATTTGATGTCAGAGGTAAAACCAAGCCATGAGGTCAAAGGAACTGTCCTTAGAGCTCCGAGACAGGATTATGTCGAGGTACAGATCTGGGAAAGGTTACCAAAGCATTTATACAGCATTGAAGATCTCCAAGAAGATAGTGGCCTCTATTATTCTTACATGGAAGAAGTTTGGAACAACCAAAACTCGTCCTAAAGCTGTCCGCACAGCCAAACTGAGCAAATCGAGGGAGAAGAGCCTTGGTCAGGGAGGTGACCAAGAACACCATTGGGTTCTTGGTCACCTCCCTGACCAATGCCCTTCTCTGCCAGAAATCCTGGAGTTCCTCTGGAGATGCGAGAAAGTTCCAGAAGGACAACTATCTCTGCAGCACCACTCAACCAAATCAGGCTTTTAAAGTAAAGTAGAGTGGCCAGATGGAAGCCACTCCTCAGTAAAAGGCACATGACAGGCCTCTGGAGTTTGCCAAATGGCACCTAAAGGACTCAGACCATGAGAAACAATATTATCTGGTTTGATGAACCCAAGATTTGACTCTTTAGACTGAATGCCAAGCGACACTTCTGGAGGAAACCTGACACCCATCCTACGGTAAAGCATGGTGGCAGCAACATGCTGTGTGGATGCTTTTCCAGCAGCAGGGACTGGGAGACTAGTCAGGATCAAGGGAAAGATGAACAGAGCAAAGTATATTAAATGGTTTTTGCTTTGTCATTATGGGAAATTGTTTGGAAATTGAAAACAATTTAATCAATTTTTTTTTTTTTTAAGTAACAAAATGTGGAAAAAGTAGAGGTCTGACTACACTGTCTCTCAGATACAGGACAAACTTCTGATTGTTTTAGATTTTTTGAGGGGGGCTGTTCGATGCATTTGTATGGGCTAATAGCAGTAAGGCCAATAAAACATTTTACTATTTTTTTATACTTCAAGGGGACATAAAATGTATAATCAAATTGCAAAATTATTCTCCGTATTACCTTAAATTCCAGATAGCTTAGTAGTAAAAGGTGTACAGTATCAAAAGGAACATTGAATCATTTCACAAGTACCAGTTGATCTACATGAATTCTGAAGGGCAGGACAATTGCAAGAGAGAATGTGGGTGAAAGTGGAAAACAATATTGGTGGTACACTACAAACCACAAGTGGTAAAATACATTTAATAAAAGGTCATACATTTTTCTGCCATTTCCAGAGATGAAAATAAGCCCAATGATTGATAAATCAATACATCTTGTTTATATTGAAAGCACTACACCCACCCCTGACAATCAGCTAGGCAGAGAGACTAAATACATTGAATAATTCTTATGAAAAAGGTGTCTACAGTACTATGGTAGTCACTTCAAGGGTTTAACCAACATTGGTGTTAAATGTGTTTCTAGCTTACCATGTACAGTGCCAGTCAAAAGTTCAGACACATACTTATTGAAGGGTTCTCATTTTTTACATTGCAGAACAATAGTGAAGACATCAAAACTATGAAACGCATGGAATCATGTCGTAACCAAAAATAAAATAAAGTGCTCGACAAATCAAAATATATTTTATATTCTTCAAAGCAGCCACCCTTTGCCTTGACATATTTGCACACTCCTGGCATTCTCTCAACCAGATACACCTGGAATGCTTTTCCAACAGTCTTGAAGGAGTTCCCACATAGCACTTGTTGGCTGTTTTTCCTTCACTCTGCAATTCCAACTCATTCCAAACTAATCTAAATTGGGTTGAGGTTGGGTGATTGTGGAGGCCAGGTCATCTGATGCAGCACTCCATCACTCTCCTTCTTGGTAAAATATCCTTTACACAGCCTGGAGGTGTGTTGGGTCATTGTCCTGTTGAAAAACAAATTATCGTCCCACTAAGCGCAAACCAGATGGGATGGCGTATCACTGCATAATGCTGTGGTAGCCATGCTGGTTAAGAGTGCCTTGAATTCTAAATAACTCCATGTCATCAGCAAAGCACCATCACACACGCAGAGATAATCCGTTCACCTACTCAGTCTCACAACGACATGGCAGTTGGAACAAAAAATCTCAAATTTGGGCTCATCAGACCAAAGGACAGATTTCCACCGGTCTAATCTCCATTGCGTGTCTTGGTCCATGCAAGTCTCTTATTATTTGTGTCTTTTAGTAGTGGTTTCTTTGCTGTAATTTGACCATGAAGGCCTGATTCACGCAGTCTCCTCTGAACAGTTTATGTTGATGTCTGTTACTTTAACTCTGAAGCATTTATTTGGGCTGCAATCATAGGCTGGTAACTAATTAACTTATCCTCTGCAGCAACTCTGGGTATTCCTTTCTTGTGGCAGTCCTCATGAGAGTTTCATCATAGCGCTTGATGTTTTTTGCGACTGCACTTGAAGAAACTTGATTGAGATAGACACCTTTATGTCTTAAAGTAATGGACTGTCATTTATCTTTGCTTATTTGAGCTGTTCTTGCCATAATATGGACTTGGTCTTTTACCAAATAGGGCGATCTTCTGTATACCACTCCTACCTTGTCACAACAACCCGATTGGCTCAAAATGCATTAAGGAAAGAAAACATAAATGAACTTTTAATTGAAATGCATTCCAGGTGACTACCTCATGAAGCTGGTTGAGAGAATGCCAAGAGTGTGCAAAGCGGTGATAAAGGCAAAGGGTGGCTACTTTGAAGAATAAAATATATTTTGATTTGGTTACTACATGATTCCATTTTTTATTTCATAGTTTTGATGATGTAGAACATAGTACAAATAAAGAAAAACCCTGGAATGAGTAGGTGTCCAAACTTTTGACTGGTACTGTAGAATAGTGAAGAAACAGAACACTAACACAACAAATCATGTAACTATTAATTGATAAAGCTACAACTATATTGTGCATACCATAACAAACTGAAAACACAATGTAAAAGAATGCACTCAAAATAGTGACTATGAAGTTCAGCCTTGATCGAAAAAAAGTTCAGCATAATTCCGTCACGAAAGAGATATGTACATTCATCATGAGTTCTTCCTACGCATAAGACTCCACAAAAGGATGCTTCAGAGTAATTCAGAGAAATTGTATTCGGCTTTGTGAATTAACCGTCTTCAGAAGCGTTGATGAAAATGAAGCTTGGAGATGAACTAAAACAGCAGCAATGGCAAAGTAGAATCAGCATTAACATTTCAGAATGATAGACACACTAAAATGAGACCACTGCAGTGTGTGTGGATGAGGAAGACAAAAGGCAGCTTGACCTTCCCAGGTTTGCGTATTTGCAGAGACGTCGCCGAGTCATGACTCATTCCCTGTACTCGGTGGTTCCCTACAATCAGTACCTGGAGCCCAATCTCATTATAGACTGGGCAGCCTCTGGACACAGATCACAGGCCCCAAAGACCTGGAGGTGCAGCGAGCTAACAGAACACGTCAATGAGCTGGCCAGGGCACAACAATATATCTCAAGCTTTGGGTAATAAATTAGTCACAGAAACCGATCAGGGGAACATGAACTCCCTATTACAACAGTAGAGTAGGAACTGGACTTCCAACTGGTTTGCATCTGTTGTTGTCCAAGGTATGTAATAGTTCAAACAAAATATAACGTTGATAAGAATACGATCAATGAAGATATGCTTTTTCGGTAGGATTTTCAATAACCCAAATGTTTTATATACTGAACAAAAATATAACAAATTCAAAGATTTTACTGAGTTACAGTTCATAAGAAAATCAATCAAACAAATTAATTTAGGCCCTAATCAATGGATTTCACATGACTGGAAATACAGATATGCATCTGGTCACAGATGCCTTAAAAAAGAAAAGCTAGGAGCATGGATCAGAGAACCAGTCAGTATCTGGTGTGACCATTTGCCTAATGCAGCATGACATCTCCTTCGCATAGAGTTGGAATGTTGTCCCACTCCTCTTCAATGGCTGAGCGAAGTTGCTGGATATTTGCGGGAACTGGAACACGTTGCCATACACGTCTATTGTGTTAAGAGCCTTGTGTTATCATACTGAAACATGAGGTGATGGCATGACAATGGGCCTCAAGATCTCATCACGGCATCTCTATGTATTCAAATTGTCATTGATAAAATGGAAATGTGTTCGTTATCTTTAGTTTATGACTGCCCATACCATGGGGCACTCTGTTCACAACGTTGACATCAGCAAACCACTCGCCCACACAACACCATACACGACGTCTGCCCAGTACATTTGAAACCGGGATTCATCTATGAAGAGCATTTGCCCACTGAAGTCGGTTATGAAAACCCTGGTGAGGACGACAAGCATGCAGATGAGCTTCCCTGAGAAGGTTTCTGACAGTTTGTGCAGAAACTCTTTGGTTGTGCAAACCCAGTTTCAGCAGTTCTCTGGTTGGCTGGTCTCAGACGATACCGCAGGTGTAGAAGACAGATGTGGAGGTCCTGGGCTGGCGTGGTTACACGTGGTCTACTGTTGTGAGGCCGGTTGGACATACTGCCAAATTCTCTAAAACAACTTGAGACAAGGTGCCTTATGGTAGATATTAAATTCTTTGGTGGACATTCCTGCAGTCAGCATGCCAATTGCATGCACCCTGAACTTGAGACATCTGTGGCATTGTGTGACAAAACAGCACATTTTAGAGAGGCCTTCTATTGAAGCAAGCACAAGGTGCACCTGTGCAATGACCATGCTGTTTAATCACCAGCTTAAAATGCCACACCTGTCAGGTGGATGGATTACCTTGCCAAAGGAGAAATGCTCACTAATAGGGATAAACAGATTTGAGCACAAAATACAAGAGAAAGCTTTGTGCATATATATGGAACATTTTGGGGATTTTTTTTAAATTTCAGCTCTTGAAACCAACACTTTACATGTTGCATTTATATTCTTGTTTAGTGTAAATTAAGCAAATTGCATTCTCTCCAGCTATTAGGGATGTAATGATTCACAGATATAAATTTGAACCGTGGACCGATGCATAAGATACTAGTGCATGGGAGCATTTGAAAACCGATCCAAAACGTTATGAATTGCCGGTTTACTAAATGTTTTCAAAAATATTCCAAAAATACCTTATCTGTTGTGGCTGAATTGACGAGTCCTCTCCTTCAGTTCAGTAGCCTATCAAACGTTTATGCATGTAACTGCGTACAACTATCTGATAAGTGTACAGTTTAAGACAGTTGCCCATGTCAACGAGAGATGGGCCTTATCCCTGTTCTAATAGGCTATTTGTGCATCTGCACAGCACGTTCAACATTCAAATGCTTATAAAAGTGGCTTTCACACTGTCAAATCATAGGCTTTATAAGTGACAACCAATGTAATTTGCTGGGTCATTGTTACCAAATGCACTGTAGAGAATGGCGTTTTAACAGAGAGGACAACCCACATCCAACTGCTGCTTGGAGTTTTCAAACATTCAGAATTTACTTTGATTCAGGTTCACCATAATAAATAGTTTTGCTTTAAAACAGCCAGGGTATTGTGATTTTTACATGAACAGGGTATTTTCATCAAGGACATTCTGCAACTTAAAAAAAATGGCATAGACATAGTCGCAATGATCTAGAAGTGTAACGGTACACGTATTAGCACCGAAACGGTCAATAAGGCAACCTCTGACCCGCCTGCGGAAGAATACATCAAAAATAAAAAGAATTGTCCCCCCAAAAAATCTCTGGAGTTCTGTACGATGGGGGTGGTCAATAAACCAGAATTGGAGGATCCTTTATGATCGTTAAAATCCCTAGTTTGGGAATATTTTGGCTTCACAGTAGATTACAACAACGATGGACCGAATGTTGTGGATAAAACGTTAACAGTATGGCGCCACTGCTCAACGAGAATAGCCTACGCAGATTGGCGCATGTAACTTGTTGTTATTGGCTAATCATCAACACGCCACTATAATCATAGAGCCTCCGTTTCGTGACAAAGCAAGTTGAGATGATCCAATCAATGGAAGATATGGAAATAGTGCCTTCGGAAAGTATCCAGACCCACTGACTTCTTCCACATTTTGTTACGTTGTAGCCTTATAAAATAGATTTAAAAAAGAAATAATCCTCAGCAGTCTACACAATACCCCAGTCACAAAGCGAAAACAGGTTAAATGTTTGGCACATTTATTTGCAAACAAAAATCCATTATTTACGTAAGTATTCAGACCCTTTGCTATGAGACTTGAAATTGAGCTCAGGTGCATCCTGTTTCCATTGATCATCTTTGAGATGTTTTGTCAGAGCCCTCAAACTCAACTCTGGACCGCGAAGCCAGTTCCACTTCTTGTTTTCAAAATCAGGTAGAACAGAACCCAAGCAGCATCCAGACCTCGTAGAGTAAGAGTTGAATACCCCTGGTGCAGAGAATCATTGTACCATCTAGACCACTGAAATATATTTTCAATAACCCAACATGTTTAGTTTCAGCTGTTTGGAACTGGTATACAAAACCAAGCCTTTAAAACCGGAAGCATTGAAATTAGAACAAATATACTGCTTCTGGACTTACTTTCAATGAGAAAGAAATATGAGTTATAGATCTGTCAATGTCAATTTGGTCAGGTCACCCAAAAGGTTAGTTAGATATTGCATCTTTAATTGAGAAGGATATGACCAAGAGCCAACAGGTAGACTACTACTTAATAGTCAATGGAGGTTAGGCTTGGGTGGTATACTGTATACCGGGGTTTTGGAAAAGACCACAAAATGTTGTTTTTTTCAATACCGTCAAAACTAATAGTAGTTGTCCATAAATGTGAATATTTGTAGATACTTTAAGTTAATACCTGCAGTTACCTTGTAAAATGCATTAGAGGATAACGCTTACTGTAGTTCCCCAGAACAGTTCAGCCAGTCACATTTGTTTGTAAATAGCATAACGGGAGAAAGTGGGAGGTGGTGAGTCCATAGCGTTCTATATCTATTGGCAAGTCTGTTGTGCAGCGCACTTGAGGTGATAAGTTACACTTGTATGCAATTCACTACTAAATGTTTGCCATCAGATATCTTACAATGGCTTTCTGCCGTATTAGAGAAGTCCTACTACTAGAGTTTCTTCCACATCCCCTCTGCTCCGTGTACACCTGCTGCTCTTCACTCAGAAAAACATGCACAACAACTTTGTTCATTTGCACAATTTCTCTCACTTATAAATGTCCACTCACCAAAAACGACATTCGGTAGCTACTAGTAATGCTTGTATAGCATTGAGCTCGATTTGCCATTCGTTGCAATTACATTAGCATTTCGCTAATGGTGTCTATGTGACTTTGCTATTACTTGTGCCAATTTTGTTAGCATTCTGGTAGACGCCCCAAAAGAAGAAAGATGGTCTTACCGTTACAGATTTCAGAGTCATGCCGTGGTAGGTGCCCATGGTGTCAATCTTGAATCCCTCCGTTTCTAAAAGGACACAAGTCAATCAATCAGTAATGCACGTTACTTTTCAGGTGGCTTAGGGTAGGGCTGCGGCAGTCATGACATTGTGTCAGCCAGTTGATAGTCAATAAAATAACGGCCGTTAATTAACAAACACATTCAGCATCTCCTGGCTTCCACGCATAGCCTACAAGCCACTGATGCAAACCTTTGGAACATCTACATTTTAAAAAGTCTAATAAATCCATGTAATATAGCCTACACCATCACAATAAATCAATTATTCATTTTAGACAGGTCTAAAGAAACATGTTTAAAAAATGTAGTCTATTTCAGAAGAAGAGAATACTTTGAGATGTCCATATGTTAGGCCTTGATCTGGCTATGCCATATGGCTGTGGGCTACACTAGTTCATTTAGCAGACAAGATTTGCTTAGAATTCCACGGCATTATTTTATATTATAAAGAATACAATTGAACATAGCTGAATAAAATAAACAATGAGGGAGTGCGCACATGCGGCCATTCTGTGTTGAGCGGCTAACAAAGAAAAAGGTACTCCTATATGCTTACTTTAAATTCATTTATCCAACTTTTAGTTGTGATACAAAAGTTGGGGTATACAGTGCATTCGGAAAGTATTCAAAACCCTTCACTTTTTCCACATTTTGTTATGTTACAGCCTTATTCTAAAATTGATTCGATTATTTTTACCCCCCCTCGACAATCTACACACACACAAAATATTGACAAAGCGAACACGAACATAAAAAATAAAAAAAACTTAATTATAAAATGTATTTATTTACAAATACTTTGCATAACTATTCAGACCCTTTGCTATGAGACTAAATTGAGCTCAGGTACATCCTGTTTCCATTGAATCATCCTTGAGATGTTTCTACAACTTCATTGGAGTCCACCTGTGGCAAATTCAACTGATTGGACATGTTTTGGAAAGGCACACACCTGTCTATATAAGGTCCCACAGTTGACAGTGTATGTCAGAGCACAGGATTGTGTCGAAGGCACAGATCTGGGAAAGGGTACCAAAAAATGTCTGCGGCATTGAAGGTCCCCAAAAACACAGTGGCCTCCATCATTCTAAAAAGGAAGAAGTTTGGAACCACCAAACCAAATCTTCCTAGAGCTGGCCGACCGGCCAAACTGAGCAATCGGGGGAAAAGGGCCTTGGTTAGGGAGGTGACCAAGAACCCGATGGTCACTGACAGAGCTCTAGAGGTTCTCTGTGGAGATGGGAGAACTTTCCAAGAGGAAAACCATCTCTGCAGCACTGGAGGAAACCAGGGACCGCTCATCACCTGGCCAATACCATCCCTACGATGAAGCATGGGATTGGCAGCATCCTGCTGTGGGGATGTTTTTTAGCAGCAGGCACTGGGAGACTAGTCAGGAACGAGAGAAAGATGAACAGAGCAAAGTAAGGGAGATGCTGGATGAAAACCTGCTCAGGACCTCAGACTAAGGTGAAGGTTCAACTTCAACAGGACAACAACCCTAAGCACACAGCCAAGACAACACAGGAGTGGCTTCGGGACAAGTCTCTGAATATCCTTGAGTGGTCCAACCAGAGTCCAGACTTGAACCCGATCGAACATCTCCGGAGAGACCTGAAAATAGCTGTGCAGGCATGCTCCCCATCCAACCGGACAGAGCTTGAGAGGATCTGCAGAGAAGAATGGGAGAAACTCCCTAAATACAGTTGTGCCAAGCTTGTAGCATCATACCCAAGAAGACTTGAGGCTGTAATCGCTGCCAACTGTGCATCAAAGTACTCAGTAAAGGGCCTGAATAATTATGTAGAAGTGATATTGAAGTTTTTGCAAAACATTCTAAAATCCCGTTTTGCTTTGTCATTATGGGGTAGTGTGTGTAGATTGAATATTTTTCTTCTACATTTTGTTACATTACACGCAAAGGGTCTGAATTACATTCCGAATGCACTTGATGTTTTGATTTTAAATACATTCTAAAGCTGCATGATGAGACTAAAAAAAGTTGCATGAAAGGCATGAGCTTTGCTTTGTTTTTTTTGCACATGCTGTGTATACACTTCATTCTCATTCACAATTTGATAAGCACTTAATGCCTCGAATTGGCAGTTGTGCCCTTGGGCTGAAAATAATAATTATACATTCCCTTCTCCTGGCTACACGCACCAAAGCACCTCTCACTCACATGGCTCTCCATCACATGATCGGGTCTTTCTCACAGGCTACAAGTGAAGACAGACATCGGGGACGCAACTACATATATTCCAAACATAGTCTGGGACAGTTGTGGGATGTGATCGATCATAAATGAATACTACCACAAGCATAAAAAAAAACATTTTTACGCAATGTGGCTGACGCAACATAGAATGTTTAGCTTAAAATAACTATTAAGCTATTTCTTCACATAAGCGTAGCAATGTAACTAAGTACAATGAGTTATTTATGCACTTAAATAGCGAATGGAGGACGCTATTCCCATGGTTCACACCACTTCTCAAAAACGCACCACTTATTTCTATACAGTGAGTGTAGAAGGGGCTCTAGCGCACTGGATAGTAAATGACTCAGTGGCAAGCCTGTGGTGTTCAGATTCCTCCTCACTGGCCAGGCCCAGAGGAGCATGGTTTTTGGGTGAGGGTGGAAAATCTCTTCACTGTCAAGACCACCTTCCTCATTGACACTACTCCTATGGGAGTGCCAGGAACAAAGATCGAGGAGCTAGTGCTAGCCAGAAGGGAACAGCGAGGTATTCATAGGCTGTTTCCTGAAAGGCAAGCCTGAGAAACTTGTGTGTTGGCCGAATGTTTATGAAAATAAGCATCCTGCAGGTCGACTGAAGTAGCTTTGACGAATAGAGCGAGACAGCACGTTTGGAAACTGTGAATAGAGTTGCTTCTTCGATCTTGAGTCTCTTGACAATAGCACAGTGAGGTGTAACCGGTCAGTTTAGCCAAGGAAACCCAGCATCAACGAGCCTCCAGCGCAAGAGCGAGGGGGTTTGAATGCCTGCCTCAGGCAGGGTAGCAGTGTCCATACTTTGTTAAACCGGGGAGTCAGGTTGGGCCGCAGTCATGCCACTGTTACCCTCCTACATTCCTAATTAATCGAAAAAGAAAATGCTAAAGCCGTGGGGCTAGTGTAGGCGTTAGTTAGCTGGCAACCACATGGTAAGTTATAGATTGTACATGATATAGATTTTGCCATATACATTTTACTAATTTATGACACAAGGCGTTTTTGTTTAGTTCAACATTTCAGTTGAGTGATACAGCCTAGTGGGCTAGTTCAAATTGTTTATTTTACTAAAAACATGGACATTACACGTAATCTGCCTGCCAATCAATGTCAACAAGCATGCGCAACTACAGCGTAAGCTAACATTTAGTTAAGTAAACTCCTTTTGTTAGCAACAGTGTCCGAAAATCAAGAGCAAGTGTAAGCAAGCATTGAGGATGACTGAAGAAAAAAGGGGATGAGATAACGAGTGCAATTACATATCACATAGCGAAAGACAGTTCAAACTGTTGCGAAAGACGGTTTCAGAAAGGTGATTCGAACTCTAGACCCAAGATCCTGAGCCGTAAATACTTCAGCAAAACATGTCTGCCAGAACTCTACACAGAATGTCAGGACAGAGTTCCCAACGAAATCTCTAACACTGCATTCTTCTCTACCACTGCCGACTTATGGTCAAGCCGGACCACAAAGCCATACATTAGCCTCAAGATGCATTACATTGACAACAACTGGAAGCTACAAAGCAAATGCCTTCAGACCTCTAATTTCCCCAGACGAACACACCGGAGAAATAATTGCAGCTGGGCTGAGGGAGGCACTTCCATCCGGGGGCTTGAAAGAGTCGCATTAAGTATGTATGACTACCGACAGCGGATCGAACATGGTCAAAGCAATGGACAAGACTAGGTAGGGTGTTTCGGACACAGGCTACACATTGCTACTGTTAAGTTTCAACGTCCAAAACAGAGCTAGGTGGAAAGATAACGTAACTTACAAAACTTAAAATGCAGAATACCCATTGCATTCCTTATCTCCTCTGTTTAAAGCTATAGCTGACTACACTGCCTGATTCTTCTATACGTTAAGCCGAATATATACATCTATGCAAATCTATAATATTTGTAAATGTGCGCAATATCCAAACATTACATGGATTACTTTGATTTTATTTTTAATTGATACATTAGCCTTTGGTTTCAAAATATGAATCTATCCTCTTTCAATAATAAATAGCCTACTCAATAAATGATCGCGTTTCATAAAGCAACATAGCTCTCTTAATCACAACAGTTGAATGTAAATCTATAGATGGATGACATTTGTAAACATGTCCAGTGTCCATGCTGTAAATCCATTAGATGGAATGTTATTTCTATTGAATAATTCCGATTCATATGTAATTATTTTTCACCTTTTCATTGAGGAGTGTCCAAAACGAACCACAGGGGTGTGCAAGAAAGTGGTCAACCCAATTTCCTATAGTTGGAAGAAGCAGAAAGCCGAAAGTACACAGGATAAACTGAGCCTGCCCCACCAAGCTCATCAGGGAACCCAACAAGGTGGGGGATCTCGACTGCAGATGGAAAGAGTCCAGGCAGCAAACAACACCCCCATTTTCACCCTCCTGGAAAGACACTGAGGTCTTTGAATCTATCACGGCAGCACTTAAACCCCTCCAGGATTTCACAGATTCCCTGTCAGGAGAGACATACATGAGTGTGTCTGAAGCCAGTCCGCCATTTGTTCAAGATGGAGGTTCTGAAATCAAATGGAGGGTGAAGCCAAACTGACCCGAGAGATTAAGATGATGGTCCTCAATTACAAATACACTGACCCGGAAACAGATGAGCTGCTCACCAGGACCAGAGTGAGAGAGAAAGAAGCTGCCACTTCGCCACAATCAGCAAAGTCCAAGAAGAGCCTTAGGAGCTTCTTTAAGAAAACCAGAAGTGTACCTGCCTTAAGATCACAGAGAGGTCATCGAGCAAGAGCTGGACAGCTACAAGTGCTGGACAGCTACACTCTGATGATGGCAGCAGACAGTGAGGTTGATCCTTTAGAGTGGTGGCAAGTTCACACATCCAACTTTCCACAAGGGAGCTGTCTGGCAAAGAAATACTTCAGCATCCCTGCCACAAGTTTGCCCTCAGAGAGTATGTTTCACTGGAGGCAAAATGATCACATGCCAAAGGGCAACTGAAGCCAGAAACTGTGAATAGGCTGGTGTTCCTGGTACGGAACTTGTGAAGAGGTAGTGAATTATTACATGTTGAACCGAGAAACATACAGACCGTCAAGCATTAACGAGACAAAGTTTGTTTAAAAAAAAGTTTACAACTTGAATTCATAACGACAAGTGTTATGTTGAAAAATACCACTTATAATTGGCAGGAAAAAGCCCCCCCCACCAAAAAAAAAATGTATTTAAATATTTTACTTATATACCCTTGTTTGTTTAATGTTTGCACAGGTTTACCACATAAATATATATAACCTCTCTGAGATATGTGGCTAGAGTCCCACCTGGCCAAAAGTCAGGGAAACTGCAGAGCGCCAGATTCAAATAAATTACTACACTGCTCAAAAAAAATAAAGGGAACACTAAAATAACACATCCTAGATCTGAATGAATGAAATATTTTTATTAAATACTTTTTCCTTAACATAGTTGAATGTGCTGAAACTAAAATCACAAAAAGTATCAATGGAAATCAAATTTATCAACCCATGGAGGTCTGGATTTGGAGTCACAGTCAAAATTAAAGTGGAAAACCACACTACAGGCTGATCCAACTTTGATGTAATGTCCTTAAAACAAGTAAAAATGAGGCTCAGTAGTGTGTGTGGCCTCCACGTGCCTGTATGACCTCCCTAGAACGCCTGGGCATGCTCCTGATGAGGTGGCGGATGGTCTCCTGAGGGATCTCCTCCCAGACCTGGATTAAAGCATCCGCCAACTCCTGGACAGACTGTGGTGCAACGTGGCGTTGGTGGATGGAGCGAGACATGATGTCCCAGATGTGCTCAATCGGATTCAGGTCTGGGGAACGGGCGGGCCAGTCCATAGCATCAACGCCTTACTCTTGCAGGAACAGCTGACACACTCAAGCCACATGAGGTCTAGCATTGTCTTGCATTAGGAGGAACCCAGGGCCAACCGCACCAGCATATGGTCTCACAGGGGGTCTGAGGATTTCATCTCGGTACCTAATGGCCGTCAGGCTACCTCTGGCGAGCACATGGAGGGCTGTGTGGCCCACCAAAGAAATGCCACCCCACACCATGACTGACCCACCGCCAAACCGGCCATGCTGGAGGATGTTGCAGGCAGCAGAACGTTCTCCACGGCGTCTCCAGACTCTGTCCCGTCTGTCACATGTGCTCAGTGTGAACCTGCTTTCATCTGTGAAGAGCACAGGGCGCCAGTGGCGAATTTGCCAATCGTGGTGTTCTCTGGCAAATGCCAAACATCCTGCACTGTGTTGGGCTGTAAGCACAACCCCCACCTGTGGACGTCGGGCCCTCATACCACCCTCATGAAGTCTGTTTCTGACCGTTTGAGCAGTGCTCCTCCTGCTCCTCCTTGCACAAAGGTGGAGGTAGCGGTCCTACTGTTGGGTTGTTGCCCTCCTACGGCCTCCTCCACGTCTCCTGATGTACTGGTCTGTCTCCTGGTAGCGCCTCCATGCTCTGGACACTATGCTGACAGACACAGCAAACCTTCTTGCCACAGCTCGCATTGATGTGCCATCCTGGATGAGCTGCACTACCTGAGCCACTTGTGTGGGTTGTAGACTCCATCTCATGCTACCACTAGAGTGAAAGCACCGCCAGCATTCAAAAGTGACCAAAACATCAGCCAGGAAGCATAGGAACTGAGAAGTGGTCTGTGGTCACCACCTGCAGAACCACTCCTTTATTGGGAGTGTCTTGCTAATTGCCTATAATTTCCACCTGTTGTCTATTCCATTTGCACAACAGCATGTGAAATTTATTGTCAATCAGTGTTGCTTCCTAAGTGGACAGTTTGATTTCACAGAAGTGTGATTGACTTGGAGTTACATTGTGTTGTTATTTTTTTGAGCAGTGTATAAAAATCAAACTTTCATTAAATCACACATGCAAGATAGCAAATTAAAGCTACACTTGTTGTGAATCCAGCCAACATGTCAGATTTCAAAAAGGCTGTTCTGCTAAAGCAAACGATGCTATTATCTAAGGATAGCAGCTCCGTAAACAAAGAGAGAAACCATATTTCAACCCTGCAGGCGCGACACAAAACGCAGAAAGAAAAATATAATTCATGCCTTACCTTTGACGAGCTTCTTTTGTTTGCACTCCAATATGTCCCATAAACATCACAAAATGGTCCTTTTGTTCGATTAATTCCGTCGACATATATCCAAAATGTCCATTTATTTGGCGCGTTTGATACAGAAAAACACCGGTTCCAACTTGCTCAACGTGACTACAAAATCTCCATTGAAAAGAGAGTGACCTCAAAATAATATGAATGGTTTGTCCTCTGGGTTTTGCCTGCTAAATAAGAAATGTCAGTGTTTTCTATCCAAATCTACTAATAATATGCATATCTTATCTTCTGGGGATGAGTAGTAGGCAGTTGAATTTGGGCATGCATTTAATCCGGACGTGAAAATACTGCCCCCTGTCACCAAGAAGTTAACTGCAATGCTCGCTTTTGGTTTCTATAAGGCTAAAAACAATATTTTGTAATTTATTAACTTTGAAGGGCTCAAAATGTTTAAAATTTTAAAAAATTTACAGTACATCGTGATATTATATCGTTATCGTCCGGACAGTGGAAAATATCGTGATATGAATATAAGTTCATATCGCCCTCCCTTAATTGAACTAAAGGAGAGAAGGGCGCTACCAATACTACTGTCTGGGCTGGTAGGACGGCTAGTATGATTAGCTGGCTTTGTTAAGCGCAAGCCAAGTTAGCTATGCTTCGCAGCCTGGGCTAATAGCCTAGCTAGTTAGCACAATGCCAACCGGAAAAAGCGTGCGCTTTCTTTGTCTCTCGATGAACAAAGCATCTGTGTAGATAAGTCGTCAGTCTAGTCGACACAAAACAAGGGAATGTGGATTGAACTCAACGAGCGAGGACAGCTAGCAATTCTAGCTTACCAAGTCGCAGTAGCTAGCCAAGTCGCAGTAGCTAACCATGTGACCCTTAACAGACATAGAACACAGCTGCAATAACATGTCGATTGCGACAATTTGTAACTTTCCAGACCCCAAAAAAACCAGACAGAATCCTGCTGCAGCATTACATATTTTTTCTCTCCCTCTAACATCAACAGTCGTCACTGATTGATGTGCTGCTCTGATTATGGTATGGGAGCTAAATGTCTTGGTAAGTCAAGGTATTTAACAAACTTTAAAGTACTTTTATTTTTAGGAGATTGTTCTGCACTCAGGCAGCAGGCGCAGCAGCTCAAGATTATTTGATTGACAGTTCCGGCCTAGTGATGGATGTTAGTATTGCTTCAGTCCCCTTCAAACCCTATCCCAGTCTGCTGTCCCCACATGGTCCAGATGGCCACCATTGTTCCTGTTCCAAAGAAAAATAAGGTAACTGAACAAAATGACTATCGCCCCGCAGTACTCACTTCTGTCATCACGAAGTGCTTTGAGAGACTAGTCAAGGATCATATCACATCCACCCTACCTGTCACCCTAGATCCAGTCCAATTTGCTTACCGCCCCAATAGGTCCACAGACAATGCAAACGCTATCATACTGCCCTATCCCATCTGGACAAGAGGACTACCTATGTAAGAATGCTGTTCATTGACTACAGCTCTGCATTCAACACCATAGTACCCTCCAAACTCGTCATTAAGCTTGAGATGCTGGGTCTCGATCCCGCCCTGTGCAACTGGGTCCTGGACTTTGACGGGCCGCCCCCAGGTGGTGAAGGTAGGAAACATCTCCACCCCGCTGATCACAAGGGTACGTTCACAGCCCCCTCCTGTACTCCCTTTTCACCCATGACTGCGTGGCTATGCATGGTTCCAACTCAATCATCAAGTTTGCAGACGACACTACAGCGGTAGGCATGATTACCAACAACGACGAGACGGCCTGCAGGGAGGAGTTAAGGGCCCTCGGAGGTTGGTGTCAGGAAAATAACCTCACACTCAATGTCAGCAAAACAAAAGATGATCGTACACTTCAGGAAACAGCAAAGGGAGCACCCATCATCCACATCGATGAGACAGCAGTGGAGAAGGTAGAAGGTTAAGTTCCTCTGTGTACATATCACCGACAAACTGAAATGGTCATGCACACAGACAGTGTGATGAAGGCACAATAGCGCCTCTTCAAACTCAGGAGTCTGGAAAAAAAATGGCTTGTCACCGAAAACCGTCACTAACTTCTACAGGTGCACAATTGAGAGCATCGTGTCGGGCTGTATCACCGCCTGGTACAGCAACTGCACTGCCCACAATTGCAGGGCTCTCCAGAAGGTGGTGCGGTCTACACAACACATCACCGGGGGCAAACTACTTGCCCTCCAGGACAATAACCAACCGAGACACTGCCTGTTCACCCCGCTTCCATCCAGAAGGCGAGGTCAGTACAGGTGAATCAAAGCTGAGACAGAGAGTGAAAAACAGCTTCTATCTCAAGGCCATCAGATTGTTAAACAGCCACCACTAGCACAGAGAAGCAGCGGCCTACCTACAGAGTTGATATCATTGGCCACTTTAATAAATGGAAAACTAGTCACTTTAATGTTTCCATATCTCATACGCATATACTGTATCCTTCACTATCTATTCTTTACCATCTATTGGATCTTAGCTGCTCTGTCACTGCTCATCCATATATTTTATACTTATATTCTTATTCCATTCCTTTACTATTATTGTATTAGGTTTTGTTGTGGAACTTGTTAGATATTACCTGTTAGATACTGCTGCACTGTTGGATCTAGAAGCATAAGCATTTCGCTACACTCGCTACACTTTGAGAAGCCTCATTCCTTTACAGACAAGTAAAATGCTGGTTCATATATTCAGAGGTTTCGTGTCCACATTAAAATGTTTGCCTACTTGTACAGACAAACCTGTCGTAGCCGAGGCGCACTCAAGGGGACACATTCCATTGTGTGTGAAAAGGTTAAATTGATAAAGGCTACCAGTAGCCTACTGTAATTTCATATTATGAGACAAAAACAAATAGTTGGGTACCCCGTGCTTGCAAGACTGGCCTGAAGACACCCCTGTAGCCCAGCGACATCGTGCTATGAATAGGCTAAGGTATCCTACACGCAACTGACTGAATACCAAATGCACACTCGCATCATTAGCAAAGAGACAGAGCAGGCAGACAGCGCAAAGGAGAGAGGGGAGGGGCAGGCAGAAGCGCGTTCATACATTTTGGTAACACCGTATCCAAAGCGGCCGAGCATGTGCGCAAATTGGTGTTTGGGGACAATAACGCGATCACGACACGCAGGTTGAAATATCAAAACAAACTCAACCAAATATATTAATTTGGGGACAGGTCGAAAAGTATTAAACATTTATGGCAATTTAGCTAGCTAGTGTGCAGTTGCTAGCTAATTTGTCCTAGGATATAAACTTTAAGTTATTTTACCTGAAATGCACAAGGTCCTCTACTCCGACAATTAATCTACACAAAAACGGTCAACCAAATCGTTTCTAGTCAGTTCTCCTCCTTCCAGGCTTTTTCTTCTTTGGACGTTATATGGTGATTGGCATCTAACTTTCAAAGTTACCATGATGACCGACCGAACTCAGTTCATCAATCAGCTTCTATAAACCAAATGAGGAGATGGGAGAGGCAGGACCACATCAACAACAAACTAGATTGGTCCAAACACACCAAGACAGTCGTGAAGAGGGAACGACAAAGCCTATTCCCCCTCAGGAAACTAAAAAGATTTGTCATGGGTCCCGAGATCCTCAAAAGGTTCTACAGCTGCAACAGAGGGCACCCTGACCGGTTGCATCACTGCCTGGTACGGCAATAGCTCGGCCTCCGACCGCAAGGCACTTCAGAGGGTAGTGCGTACGGCCCAGTACATCACTGGGGCAAAGCTGCCTGCCATCCAGGACCTCGACACCAGGCGGTGTCAGAGGAAGGCCCTAAAAATTGTCAAAGACCCCAGCCACCCCAGTCATAGACTGTTCTCTCTACTACCACATGGCAAGCGGATTCAAAATAGAACTGGCTTCTATTTTAGCGCTTGGCAACGCAGACGCTCGTTGGCACACACGAGCAGTGTGGGTGCAATAATTGAATAACATGTTAACATTTATTTTGCAATGCGAGCGCACGCGACAAGCGGTGTTGTCAGCATGTAATATAACAGTTTCTTTGGTTAGGGATTTTTCTTAACTTTAAGGATCCCAACTTAATTTAAATATTCACACCCTTAGTGCCAAACATATCAAACGCATAGCAACAACGCGTAACTCCGTTCCATTCATTCCATTACAATGAGCCTGTCCTCCTTTAGGTCCTCCCACCAGCCTCCTTTACACACACACACACACACACACACACACACAATACTATTTATTATTCATTGCCATATTTACAAAGAAA
This sequence comes from Oncorhynchus clarkii lewisi, assembly GCF_045791955.1. Lineage (NCBI taxonomy): Eukaryota > Metazoa > Chordata > Actinopteri > Salmoniformes > Salmonidae > Oncorhynchus > Oncorhynchus clarkii. The sequence goes on along the minus strand of NC_092174.1, from coordinate 8,944,655 downwards.
CAACATCACAATGACAATATGTGCCCTGGTCCCACTCACCCTCTTTTCCTTTGAATCTCTCCTGATCGTATCGGTTATAGGCAGCTGGCACAGGTTGCTTGTTCCTTATGGACTGGTCCTTGAGGGGAGGCAAGACGTCACACTTAAAACACAGGTCATTTTCAATTAATGATCTGCATATTGAGACTATTATAATGTAGTGGTAATACTCCGCTCAACCCTGCTTCGACAGGTTACATACAAATTTTTATGGAGAAGCACCAAGTTCATTTCACGCTTCATTTCTTTTAGAAATTACAACAGGGAGGTGAGGTACTCATAGATGATATGGAATTCCTCAGCAAGAGCCTTTACTGGCTATGGATTTCATTCTCAATAATGCATTGGCTGGATTCTTCGGTTGCAAACGTGCGTATCCAAAATCAAATCTATGGTGGTACGTCTACAGCGTGCATTAAATTAAACATGTTCCTTACCACCAGAGTGGTGTTCTGTGCTGGCCTCTGCTCAGGGGCGCGCCCCTCCTCCCTGGCCTTCACCGATTGCAGGATGGCAAAGATGTTTTTGGAGAAGTTCTGCATGAGCAAAATATTTATAAGCGCAGTGTAAAAAGTAGGCGAGACATCACTCCAAAGAAAAAGCTTTGATGTGTGGATCAAAGCTACAACGGACCCTTTTCTGTGCACATTGTGCAGTGACGTGTAAAGCGAGCACCATAAACAAATCCATTGAGCTTCCTCTACCCAAAAATGTCCTAAACTCAAATGTATATAAATCAAGATGTATTAATAATTGGGGAGATTCGTCCACAGAATTGTTTTTTTTTATACCTAGATTCTGATACATGGAGGTTTTCTGCAAAATGTGTAATCTCAGACATCACTTATTAACACAGCAGCAGATCTCACCACCAAATCAAAAAACACATTTCCCTTGTGGCGATGCTGCCACCTGCAGGCATAAAATAACAAGTTTTAAACAAAAGGTTTTTGATCAGCTATGGATAAGGATCATCGCCCCCACCCTTCAAGGCCAATTTTGTGCTATGGTTACCCGAGGGTAACGCCTACATGGAGTGTGTGACTTCCCATGTGGCCGGCTTCCTCCTCATAATGTCATGAAATCCCTAAATGACAGAATGACCCCTCCCCCCCAGTCATTGCCAGTCTAGTCTAGGGGTTAACCTCTGACCTTTCCAGTGCTCTGTAGGATGGTGGTCCTGGTCCTCCACACGCGCTCCCTGCTGACAATGTCCCTGGTCACGTCCACCTCAGCATCCACAAAGCTCCTCTGCTTCAGGGTGATGTCCTCATCCAAGTCTGTCTTAATGGTGGAGCGTTTCTTTGCCATGATCTTGGCTTTGATGGCGGCGATCTTCTCCACTGACATAGCCTCGGACAGTGACCTGGGGGGGGTAGAGTTTATTTCAGCTAACACTTATTTCACTAGGTGAGCTGAAAGGAACACGTTATCATTTAGCTTTTTACTAAAATGATGAAAAGCTAAGTTGTCATTGAGTAGAGGTTCATGTCCGAGGTTGATTGAGCAGCAATGCGATTAAATAATGCACCATTTTGAGAATAAAGCAAGGTTCCTGGTTTGTGTTCATGTCTGCTAACCGCTCTCATTGGGATTTGTTAGCTAGTATCTTAAAATCTGTGTGCAGCAATGGTGGCTTATTGATAATTGCCCCCTTTTGTAACTAGGGAACTCAATGAATGTGTCTTCATACCTATCCTAATGCTAGTCATAAGAAAGTGAGACTGCTCCGCTAAAGCCAACGGCCCAACATTACCAACTTCTTTCATCCATTGCTAAGGACCTCTCTTTTTTATCCATGTACATTTTAATAGCAATTCAGCTTGTTGGTGCCAGTTGTACAACGTTGTTGAAGAACAGTAAAAAAAAATAAAACATTTCTGCACTTCCCAAAAAAAAAAAAAGAGAACTGAATGGACGGGAAAAGCACCGAAATACCTGATCTGGTCAGTTTGCACAATGCCCTCTTTGTGGCCCTCCAGTCGAGCAGCCAAACGCTCCTTGTCCAGACGCACTCGTTCCTCATCCTAGAGAACGCCAAAATGTTATAGAATGTTAAAATGCTCCGTTTTCTATGGCAAGACTTGAAAATGGCTGTCTAGCAATGTTCAACAACCAACTTGACAGAAGTTGAAGAATATTTTAAAGAATAATGTGCAAAAACTGTACAACACCGGTGGGCAAAGCTCTTAGACTTACTCAGAAAGACTCACAGCTGTTGTCTCTGCCGAAGATGACTAACATATTGACTCAGGGGGTTGAATACTTACCTAATTAAGATTTTTGTGAGATTTATATATATATATATATATATATAAAAATACTCTGTCAAAGTGGAAATAAAATGAACATTCCTAAAAAAATATTTTTTACAAATGTTAGAATTTTTCTTCCACCTTGACTAGAGTATTTTGTATAGTTAAATCCCACTTTGTAGCCAAATTAGGATAAAGTCTCTGGCCTTTTGTTAAACAGGATTTCTATTGAGCTGAAGAGTCAGAACGTTGCAGGTCAAATAAAAAAATATTATTCACCTCTATCCTTGGTTTTTTGGCTTCAGATGACACCTCGTCTGCTGCTCGTTTGACTGAGGATGCAAAAAAAATGAATAATTAGCCAACTACGCAATACCTTTTCAATATCTCAAATGACTTTCTACTTCGCTGTGTCTCACCAAACTGATTGCATAAGTGCAACAAGCCAATGGCGTACAAATTGCATATTAGGCCTCACAGCATGGACTGTGGATATATCCGATAAGAGAAAATATTTCCTAATATGCATGGATTAAAATCATCCAGTCAATCAATGGAAGAGTATCCAAAATGCTTAAACCGTACCTTGTGTTGGCCTTTGCAAACCAATCTCTATAGGGGCACTTCTGTCGATACTTGTTGAAGTAGCTGTGAAGGGGAAATCAAAAGGGGAATGTGTTTTAGTACAATGATTTCAATGGAATCAACACATGTGTATTCATTTTACTAGTTAGGTTTCCATCTAGTTGGAGACATTTTCATGCAAATATTTTAAATTCTGCATAAATAATTCTCAATTCATACTTACAACTTTCTCCATTGAGATACGAAAGCAAGCCCTTTCGATCAGGTCTTCTGACAACTGGAATGTTCTCGGTCTAGGGTGATCATAAAACCATGTAAATCACGATGAAATAGAACAAAATTGACAAAGGTCACTATAAATCTTCCGACAACAGCCAATAGGCCAATGGCAACACCAGGTTAGAAGACATGACATTCATTTCAGCATCAGGCAACACATTCTAACTAAGAAGCTTTTGGAATGAGGATATAAATGTACTTACTGCAGCCCTTCGCACATAGGATGGATGAGGGAGATGCACATTGTTGAGCAGGAACAGGATGGAGTCCAGAGTATAGTACTCCTTCGGCTGACCCTCCTTCCCAGTTCTGAAAATGGAAGGTGAAAATTACCATCAGCTTAGACCAGCAGTTTTGTCCACAGTTGTTAAAGAAAGATCGATCGTGGCCCCCTCTTATGGAACTAATCTGGAATTTAGGCACAATGCATATATTAATAGCTATGGCTATTTTGTTTTTTTAATGGTCTAAATCCTGTATTTTGTTAATGACATTACACACAAATTGTGACCAGGGCAACCATGTCACAGCTCTTCAATTACACTTCCAACAACTGGTCCAACTTGCTTGGTTCAGGTGCATGAGGTTAATTAAGGGATGGTCCAACTATTACATTTATTATGGCCTGAAAGACTGTTGGTTCTGCAAAAAAACTGGAAATATAGTAGGTAGCTTGCAAGCAAAAGTAGATTGTTATCTAGCCAAACTCTACTAGCCAACTTAGTTACCTGACTTGCACATAACATCAAGGTAAATGTCTACCTGGGCAGGCTAGAAATGTCAAATAGTGACATTTATGGTCACGTGCAGAAATCAATAATAGCTAGCTAACTGGCTAGCTAATCGATCGTGGACAGATTCTCAAATACAATTTTACTTCTGGATTACTAGTTAACGTTGCCTAGCTACTGTTAGCTGACTAAACCTGGTGGGTTTGCATTGTATGCGAGACAGCTGGCTTACAACAACGTTGCCTGGCATGGTTATGTTAGCTAGGAAGCTAACCATTGCTAGCTACACGAACCATAACAGTATACAGTTGAATAAGCAAGTTAGTTCGCTTGAAATTAGACGGTTAACGTAATAGTTCAACCCCAAAACGAACAGTAAAAACAAGCTGCATGTGCGATCGTTCAGTGCAATTAGTCGCACCTTACAAACAGCAAGAAAAGTTTTGGCAACACAACAGTGGCTAGCAGCTAACTAACGTTACTCATTAGCTCGCTACAACAGGCCAATTGAAGAGTTATTTACCAATTTATAAACTAAATGAACATACCCCCAAATGACATAGTTAGTCTTGACATTTTTAGGCCAAGAGAACTCTCCAAAGATAACTTCGTCTCCTTTAGCGACGATTTCTTTTTTCTGGATGTTGTACAGGCGAAGAACACTCAACACGTCCGCCATCTTCACTTGTCTTCATGTAGCTATGATTGCAAGGCCTCCAGTCACCTATCAACAGAATACAATGTGGTCTCACTGAATGCCTGATCCCAAAATCCAGTTGTATTTATGTTCAATGTCAATTGATAAACCTAGCCTGAAAACAAACTGCATTACACATATTTTGACTGATCCCTCTATGTACACACACACATTCAAAAAGTGTATTTAATTCATGCCCATTAACGTTATACCTCAAAGTTTGAGATGCACTAATCTCTGCAGTAACAATGTAAGTAACGTTACCCTCATAACATATTTTCTTTGTTTTCTCTGTACAAATAAAGTACAATTTATAGTAAACACTACTATTATTAAGGTTGGCATTGCCACTATGGCAGCTGTAAATGGCTAACCCATTCATGGATGCTGATTTAGCAGGGGGAAGTTTTGTAAGAGCCCAACGACACTCGTTCTGAATGTTACAAACTCATAGCTTGCGGTACGGACTTAAAAACATAAGACCTTATCTTTCATATCAGCTAGAAATAATTTTCTAAATACAAAAAGGTTCAATTACAACACACCTTTACATGGGGATGAAGTGGAGTTCATCAACTGGAGGCACACACAGCATGTTTCTAAATGTTAAAACAATGTTGGAATTGTAGTTCACACCCAGCCAACCGTACCCGCTGAAAACCCTTGAAGGGTTTTCGAGAGCTAGTAAATGGAGAAAAAAAAACGTACATTTCATTGATTGTATCACAGCATGGTACGGCAACTGCACCGCCCCTCAACCGCAAGGCTCTCCAGAGGGTGGTTCGGTCTGCACAACGCATCACCGGGGGCAAACTACCTGACCCCCATGACACATACAGCACCGGATGTCACAGGAAGGCCAAAAAGATGTGTATAGTCACTGTATATAGACTTTTTCTATTGTGTTATTGACTACACGTTTGTTTATTCCATGTGTGACTCTGTGTTGTTTGTGTCACACTGCTTTGCTTTATCTTGGCCAGGTCGCAGTTGTAAATGAGAACGTGTTCTCAACTGGCCTACCTGGTTAAATAAAGGTGACATTTTTAAAAAAATGAAAAATAAAAAAAGATCCTCAAGGACAACAACCACCCGAGCCACTGCCTGTTCACACCGTTATCATCCAGAAGGCAAGGTCAGTACAGGTGCATCAAAGCAGGGACCAAGAGATAGAAGCTGTTTTTCAATCTCAAAGCCATCAGACGGTTAAATAGCCATCACTAACTCAGTGAGGCTGCTGCCTACACTGAGACTCAATCACTGGTCAGTTTTAATAATGTTACATATTTTACATTACTCATATCGCATGTATATACACTTTACTGAGACCCAATCACTGGAAACTTTAATAAATTGATCATTAGTCACTTTAAACAATGCCACTTTAAATATTGCCACTTTAATAATGTTTACATATCTTACATTACTCATATCACATGTATATACTGTATTTTATACCATCTACTGCACCTTGCCTATGCCGCTCGGCTATCGCTCATCCATATACTTATATGTACATATTCTCATTCACCCCTTTAGATTTGTGTGTATTAGGTAGTTGTTGGGGAATTGTTAGATTACTTGTTAGATATTACGGCACTGTTGGAACTAGAAGCACAAGCATTTCGCTACAAATCGCATTAACATCTGCTAACCATGTGTATAACATCTGCTAACCATGTGTATGTCACCAATAAAAAAAATGATTTGATTTATAGTACCTTGTTTTGACCTTCAAAAACTGATACCACTTGGGAAAAAAGCCATTGGTATGCAAAAAGTGCATTCGGAAAGTATTCAGACCCCTCAACTTTTTCCACTTTGTTACTTATTGTGTCGAGGCACAGATCTGGTGAAGGGTACCAAAACATTTCTGCAGCATTGAAGGTCCCCAAGAACACAGTGGCCTCCATCATTCTAAAAAGGAAGAAGTTTGGAACCACCAAGACTCTTCCTAGAGCTGGCCGCCCGGCCAAACTGAACAATCGGGGGAGAAGGGCCTTTGCACCAAGGATATTCTATCATGAGTTTGATCTCATCAGAAATATAAATTTGTAAAAAATAAAAAACACTTGCTATCAAACAAAACTAGTTGGTTAGTCTGAGTATAGTGGTCAGACCATTTGAGTAAGACAGAAACAGTCCAAGGGCCCCGTCATTACACTTCTCGATAAGATCAGTTCTAGATTTTCACAGAACATCCAATAACTGACTTTCATTGGCTTTCTCAGACGCTCGGTGCCTCACTTCTTATCGAGTTCTCCAGTTTAACTGTACTAATTTACAATGCTACATACAGGGGGACACACTTCAAAAGACCATTGGTCCTTCTCTCAGCACATATAAAAGCTGCAGGCTAAAGTTACATCTAGACTTGGTTTCCTCTATCGTAATCGCTCCTCTTTCACCCCAGCTGCCAAACTAACCCTGATTCAGATGATCATCCTACCCATGCTAGATTACGGAGATGTAATTTATAGATCGGCAGGTAAGGGTGCTCTCGAGCGGCTAGATGTTCTTTACCATCAGATTTGCCACGAATGCTCCTTATAGGACACATCACTGCACTCTATACTCCTCTGTAAACGGATCATCTCTGTATACTCGTCGCAAGACCCACTGATTGATGCTTATTTATAAAACCCTCTTAGTCCTCATTTCCCCCTATCTGAGATATCTACTGCAGCCCTCATCCTCCACATGCAACACCAGTCACATCCTGTTAAAGGTCCCCAAAGCTAACACATTCGAGTCGCTCATCTTTTCAGTTCGCTACAAACACAAAGACTCAATCACGGACACTCTTACTGACAGTTGTGGCTGCTTTGATTGATGTATTGTTGTCTCTAACTTCTTGCCCTTTGTGCGGTTGTCTTTGCCCAATAATGTTTGTACCATGTTTTGTGCTGCTGTCATGCTGCTGACATGCTGTTGTCATGTGTTGCTGCCTTGCTATGTTGTTGACTTAGGTCTCTCTTTATGTGGTGTTGTCTCTTGTCGTGATGTGTGTTTTGTCCTATATTTTAAACACTTTTTTTTTTTTTACCCCAGCCCCTGTCCCGGCAGGAGGCATTTACCTTTTGGTAGGCCGTCATTGTAAATAAGAATTTGTTCTTAATTGACGTGCGTAGTTACATACAATTTTTAAATAAGGTACCAAAATTTAAAAAAACTTGCTTTAACATATCATAGTAGTAATGTACTGTACAGTGATCCCCTCCAACAGAAACCTACAATGGAACTATTGCCCATTACAAGATACAGGTGAATAATCGTGAATGGTCTTTCCATGTAATGTCTACCATTATTTATTCTTGAAAGAAAGCATTGTTATAACATAAGAGTACTGTACGCATTAAAGGAATGATTCACCCATTTTTAATTGCACAAATACAATATGACATAAAAAAAATGGGTGAATCTTTACTTTAATATCCATTCTTGTAGTGTGATATATATGTAGTCGCATATCATTATATATTGTTTTAGGTCTCCTTTACCAACTTTAAGATAATAACCGAATACACATTTCCACAATTTGATTGAACCTGCTGGACGCATCTTCATTTCACTCATGATCAAAATAAAAAACGGTATTGTAAATATCAATATCTTTTTGATGGTCGAGCATGCCCCTGTCCTCAGCAGGGGCGGCGATGGAGTGGCCTTTGAGGTCAGCCCGCACACTATCAGTTTGGAAAAGCTACCTATTTTCTACCAAAAACAAAACACAATAGAGGCATGATGAATAACAATGATTTGAATAACGCTGATTATAGTTGTAGATGAGACAAAACATTTGGCAACTCTACAACTACTTTGATAACCAGTGTTGTTCCATGTCATTTCAGTAAGTCATGACACCCACCATCTAAGATTGTTCTGAAATAGTTGCATTAATTAGAAACAGATACTTTATTATTTTGTTGAAAGACGTTTTGAACTCTGAGAAATTAATTTGCACCCAAATGGGCCATTTAAATGTTTTGGATTCAGTTAGTCAAATATAGTACCAAACATCCGATTTGCACAAAAACCTCTTAACCGTGGTTAAGATGTGAGGAATCCAAATCAAATCAAATCAAAATCAAATCAAATTTATTTATATAGCCCTTCGTACATCAGCTGATATCTCAAAGTGCTGTACAGAAACCCAGCCTAAAACCCCAAACAGCAAGCAATGCAGGTGTAGAAGCAAATAAATGGTCAAACACCACCCACGGACCACCCAAACCCCACACCAATGGCCAGTATACAGTATACAGTATACAGTATCAGATCTCTGTTTGACAAGTTGTGACTTGGGAGTATTGTTTATTCATACTATGTAATGCATTCTCAGTAGGGGTGTAACGGTACACATATTCGTACTGAACGGGGACCTCGGTTCAGTTCACATTCTAAACCAAAATGAATACATAAATATACTGTATATATTTACAAAATAAAAACATTATGCCTATAGTTTATGCCTATCACATTACCCTTGTAGACATATGCCTCGAGCAAATCTGAAAAAGCTGAAAAAAAATATTCAGGCCTATGTGCACGTTGTAATCAAAATTCAAACCGTAATGGGCGCATTTCAAACTGTCCTTTTGTGAGGCACAGCTGGGAACTAGTTCTGTCCAATGGCGAGTGGTGGGGTTGATAAACCAGAATTGGAGGATCCCCCATCATCGTTTAAAATCTCCAGTTTGGGAACATTTTGGCTTCCCAGTATATTACAACGGCAATGGACAGAGAGTTGTGGATAAAATGTTTACAGTATGTCGCCACGCTCAACGAGAATAGCCTATGAAGTTGCCAACACCTGAAATATGATGACACATTTATGCCGACGTCACCCCAGTATACCGGAGCAAGACGTAAATGCAAAGAAACACAGTCTCCCCTCTGAGTCTTTTTAAAAATGTATAACCCCTTTTTCTCCCCAATTTCGTGATTACAATCTTGTCTCATCGCTGCAACTCCCCAACAGGCTCGGGAGAAGCGAAGGTCAAGTCATGCGTCCTCCGAAACATGATCCGCCAAATCGCACTTCTTAACACCGCTCGCTTAACCCGGAAGACAGCTCTACCAATGTGCCAGAGGAAACACTGTTCAGCTAACAACCGAAGTCAGCTTGCAGGCACCCTGCCCGCCATAAAGAGTCACTAAAGCGCGATGAGCCAAGTAAAACCCCCCCAGCCAAACCCTCCCCTAACACAAGCCTGTCTCAGCGCTCTCCAGACAATTATTTCGACCTCATGGCTTGGTTTTTGCTCTGACACGCACTGTCAACAGTGGGACCTTATATAGACAAGTGTGTGCCTTTCCAAATCATGTCAAATCAATTGAATTTACCACAGGTGGACTCCAAGTTGTAGAAACATCTCAAGGATGATCAATGGAAACAGGATGCATCTGAGCTCAATTTCAACTCTCATAACAAAAGGTCTGAATACTTATGTGCATTTGCAAACATTTCTAAAAACCTGTTTTCATTTTGATGTATTGTGTGTAGATTGTTGAGGACATTATTTTATTAATTTTAGAATAAGGATGTAACAAAATGTAGAACAAGTAAAGGAGGTATGAATACTTTCAGAAGTTACTGTATAAGCAAACCAAAGCCAAAGTTTTTCATGAACCGGTGTTGCGCTTGCTTAACAGTGAAGGGATTCAATTAATCTGGACTGGGTAGGCATGTTTAGCACCAGGTGAAAGTTGATTGCATTAGTTGTGGTACCGGGCAGCCTCCCAGGCGTGAGCCAGGTGCCCTGTTCAAAACTCATAGTGAAGTTGACTCAAAACAAGTGACATAGGAGCACGTGGAATAATGATTATGATTGTGTTTTCACATGCAAAAGTGATTGCCTTTGATTTAAAAAACACCTTACCTTTCTTCCCAATGAAAACTAATTTGAAAATTCAAACATTTATGGGAAAGAGAGGTTTCTGGATGATGCACCATGTTGCCTTGTTGACATTCGATTTGAGAAGGTCGCTCTACCCTCATTGTTTTTGCCCATTCATGTCACGTGCCAACGATCGGTGCCCTGTGGCTCGGCATAATCGAATCTGCCCAGTGGCAGCCCATCACATTACCCTGGAGTGGGAGGACGATGTACCATGCTACAGACATGCCCCCTTTATGAAAGTCACAAGCAGGACTTGACATTAACATTTTTAGACACTTGTCTTTTGGACATGTAGGACCGAATACTTTATTTATTTATTATTTTAATTAAACTTTTAAAAAAAAGTATTATTATTATTAATTTTTTTACTTGTCCGAAAGCTGAAATAACTTGTCCAAACAACAACAATAAAAAAGATCTGTTAACACCATAGGTCAAAAGGGGTGACTGAAAATCAGTGTACATAGGAGGGATCGATTATTGCTACTCCCTTGTACCCGCTTGATGAATTAAGGTCACTAATTAGTAAGTCAAGTCTTAATTGAAAGGAAAAAACAGCAGACACTAGACCCTTCATGGAATGAGTTTGACATCCCTGCCATAGACAATGTTATCGCACTAACAGCCATCCCAAATAATGTACCAAAAAGTAACACATGAAATAAAAATACTTCTACGCATTTGGCTGGAATGCTACTAGAGGGATGAGAGGCATCATGACATTGACAAAATATATTTAGTGGAGGCAAATCTTTTCAAATAGCCTATTCCATTCTGGTGGAGTGACAGTCAACAGGCCTGGCTGGCTGTGTGTTCTGTGATGGGTTGTAAATCATCATGAACTGGAGAATTATAAACTAATTCAAAATGTTTCCCACATCCTCCTCTCTTGTTAGTCCTAGGCTACTATATGCATTGTAGGTGGGTTGCACATTGCTAGAATAATAAAAGGAATAGGCCTAGGCCAACTACTCATTTATTTCATAAGACTTCCTCAGTTGTAGCCTCAACTCTTTTGACTTTTGATTTTTCCATCTTGGTATTGTATGCTCAATTTCACTTCGTGTGGCCTAAAATATGTAATTCAAAATAAATCTGTGAATGAGAATAGCAGACTCCGACTTCCATAATTATTCCCATTTAAAAGCTGAAACTTTAGGACAAACACTATTAGAAGTTTGGAAAATACTCATAACTTTAATGTCTTAATGCTTTTATCATATTTCAGTTAGTATGGCTAGTATGGCTATTGGTCATTTTTTTCCCCCTGACCTCACATGCATACTTTCTGTCTATTAATGCTTTGCTCCACTGTTTGTTAAAATTTCTCATTAGATTTGTATATATATTGCTATTGTTTTTTTTTCTCTCATTATTACCTTAGATCCCATGTTTTGGGGTTATTCAAAAACAACTTACCTTTGAGATATCGAACAGAGTTCTAGGATTCATTCATCTGTTTGATAATGAAATTACACAGCTGGAGAAATCTAGCATGCATTAAAATGAAAGAGTGGTTTAATAGGTCAAGTCATATTCGTATCAAATGAAGAGAAAATAGAACATTTGGGCTTCTTCAGCATGACACCTGCGCGTGTCCGCTATAAAAAAAATATATATACTTTGGTTGTTGATTCCAGATCGTCAGATATTCGAAAGTTAAAATAAAATAATTATCCGAATAGATATTTTGTGCTGCTTTGGTAAGATTCTCCTGCTTTATGAAAATACAACATATTTATTGAAATAGGCTATAGTAAATAGCAATATAAGCAATTTACTCAGAATCTCAAACATGCACTGCGTCAGCACAGCTGCCTGATCCAATTCTGATCGGAGTAATTGTTTGAGAGTGATTAATGCATCACAAATTGTATTTACGACTTCACAACTGGTAAACTCCCACATGGTTACAAAAACGCAGCATCAGAGTGGAAATGTAAGAGTCCCAGCATAAAGTCCTGTCACAACAGACAATGCCAGGAACATTGTGAATGGCATTTAATTTTCCCACTGTACCGAAACGCAAACTGTTACAACCCCAATTCTTAGTAAATTTGGTGATGGTATGTTGTGTGATTAGTGACACTTACCATTAAACCTAACCCAATACAAAACCCTTTACTGTGTGTGTTTGGGACTTTTACCATTGAAAACCCTTAGAGACCATAACATTGAAACCAATAGAACTGCTGTAGCCTAGTAGTTTGCTTCTTCACCAAACACAGGGGTGGTTTTCTGGACACAGATTAAGCCTAAGAGAAGGACAAACTCAACTTTTTTCATGGAGGACTGGCTTGATGTTACGATCTTGATAATGGATGGACCAAGGCACAGCGTTGTGTAGAGTTCTACATCTTTATTACGGTGAAACTTCAAAAAATAAAACAAATAAACCAACAAAAAACGTGACATCAGCATTGCAACCAGCACAAGCACAAACAATATCCCACAACCCAGGTGGGAACAATGGAGAACTTAAGTATGATCCCCAATTAGAGACAATGATAATCAGCTGCCTCTAATTGGGAACCATACCAAGTACACCAACATAGAAATAGGAAAACTAGAACACCCCCCTGGTCACGCCCTGACCTACAACACCATAGAGAACCAAGGGCTCTCTATGGTCAGGGCGTGACACTTGAATTGTGGATGACCACAACGTCTTTTCATGATGAGCAAAAGCTATTGGTTTTCTACCCAAAGTTCCAAAGAAAATGTTGTGATACATTTGATAAACACGACACCATCATTAAAAAAAAAAATGGCAGTAGCAGGATCTCTCTAAACAGGAAAAAATAAAATAATGATTTACTCTGACTAGATTACATAGCATGAATAAACAATACTCCAAGTCACAGCTTCATACAACTTTTCAAACAGAGAGAACTGATACTATATACTGACCAATTGGGGTGGGTATGTGTCGTTTTATAATTTATTTGGATTCCTCATATTTTAATAATTGCTAAGCTATTTTCGTGGAAATCAGATGTTGCATAGTATATTTATTGTATATTATATGAATCCTACATTGAAATTGCCAATTTGGGTGAAATCAATTAGCTTAATTTCTCAGTGCAAATTATATTTCAACAAAATGTTGTAGAAATGCTTTCTTATGTTTCTAACTACAAAAACAATTTCAGAACAATCTGCGTTGGTGAGTGTCGAAATCCTCTTTCTTGTGCTTTGAGGAGGAACGACCCCAGAATGTGCTTGACCAAGCTGCACATGATGACACAGATAAGGTGCATGACACAAACATGATTGAATTGTGATTAAAGAGTAGTTAGTAGCGTAGTCACATGTAATTAAAAAATATATTCCATGTGAAATGGTATCTGTGCAAGTGTTTTCCAAAAGTCTATTTTTCAATCAATGCAGCACAGGTTGGCATTGACAGAGCAGTGGGGGTAAGACAGTGGTACACCACAGGATCATTCTCTGAGGATTACCTTGATGCATCCAACTTACATGTCTGTACATCCTCAGACACTCCGCCGGGTTGGCCGTGCCAGCAGGCGCTGTTGGTGAATATGATGAACATGTTCACAGTGATCCCTTTCTCCGAAGCCCACAGGATGGGGAGAGCATTCTGTATAGCCACTGGTTATCTGTGAACAGATCAATGAAGCAGCGGTAAGCTATGGCCCACAGTCATAGCACTTACACAACGTCATGTTTTATCAAAGAAATGGGCCATGTTCAGTCGGGCTCGGCAGCAAAACGTTTGAAAACAGAAATTAGCTTTTCTTATTGGACCAAGTCCGATAAGTTCCTCCCTGTTTCAGTCCATTATCTTCAGTTTGGTTCCCTTATGGACATGACCCTGGTTTCAGACAGTGTGACTAGTTGGCAAGCAATCATTCAGTTTTGGCAAGCAAGCAAGTTTTTGCATGTAAAACAATGTGCGTTTCGAGATGCACATTTTGTAGTGTGACACTTAATGTCTGTACCTTGACCAGCTTAGCTGTTACTTCACGAAGAGACATGTCGGCTGAGATTGTGCAAGGAACTATAGCTCCCTCAGAGTGTCTCTGCCTCCATCCGCACAAGAACCTGTAACAGACACAACCAACTTGGTACATGTTAAAATACTCCCTCTCTAAAATGCCTGGAATGGTCATTACAATTTTACATGACATGTACTCATAACAGAGCATGCATGGAATGCCTGTGCCCTCTTGAGATGGTGGCATGTGGGGAGAGATGTGGCAGGAACCCATGGACTCTCAACAGACCCTTTCTTTGACCTTAGCTTCCTCCAGAGACCGTCTAGCCTTCCCATGTTTATAGATGCAGCTTAGAAACACAGCTGTGACAACTAGTCATTAAACCGTGCTTAGGAGTGCAGCTATAGTTCAACAGAGAGCCCACCGCCCCCCATCTTTGCCATTAACGCTTCTGTGTCAAGTGCAGCCTCTATCCATCTCTATGGTGCATCTTTAGTGTAGGATAGTCATGTTGACTTACCATGGCTATCGCTGCAGCCGTGACCACCGTGCTGACTGAGGTCCCGTGAACAATGCTGCTCAGAGGCGTGCTAATGTCCACCGCCACCACAAAACGCTTTCCCGCCGGAACCACCATGTAATTTTCTGATGCCGCCAAGATGCTGAAGGGGTGGACTTTTGCCTACAATAACAATAAAACTACTAGATAGATCTCTGAGAAAGCAGCAAGTGAATGAATCCCAGTTCATTGAGCGTGAGAGACAGCAGGTAGGTATGTCTCACCTTTTTTAAACTCGGGATCATCTCGCAAACCGCTACCACATCTGAGCTTCCTGGTTAGAGGACTTGGTCTGGTGTCATCTTACCCATGACTCTTAGCACTGATGCCATGGGCATCTCCTTTAACAATGTTTTCCATACCTACAGAGAAGAAAAGGCATCATACAATCAGAAGACCAAAAAACAACCTGCAATCTTATCCCAAAAAAGTAATGAGAATGTCTTTAGACCCTAATATGAAAAAGTGATAGTTCCATAATGCTGAAATGATATGGTGCTCATCTTTCCCATTCATCTAAAATAAATATATAAAAAAAAACACCTAGCGGGGAGGAGAACTTCTCAACATCTGACCAACTTTAATTTGGAGTGAATTACACCTTTTAAGAGTTGGTTAACTAAGTTGGTTGGTGCACACTGCCCACCTCTTTGGACTTCAGGTGGTCGGTCTGTCAGTAGTTGTTCCTGCTCCAGCCTGTGCTCCTCTATCAGATGGGCGACCTCCATCTCGTCAGTAGTGTTTTTGACCTTCTAAACCGCTTCCACGTACGACAGGACTTTGACCACCCCCTCAGAGTTCTCCTTGTCGCCGAATGCCTTTTTATGAGAGTACAGTACGTCGGACAAAATCTAATGGAAACAGAACTTGTTTCCGTAAACTTTACAAATGTAGACAAAACAAAATGCGCTCGGAAAGGTGGGATCTTTTTGTGTCTGTAAAATGTATTATGCGAGAAATGTCAGTGGAAACGCTTTAATACGCAAGTATTGATATAAATCCATCATATCGAAGTAAACCTCAATGACGTGGTCCTCCCACTATGAGTCAGGAAAGCATGCAGTTTATTAGGCTACAAATAAAATAAATGAGGAACTTCACAGGGTGGTGAAAGTGTAAGGTGATGAGCTTGATGCTCCTTTCCAATAAATATCGAGGGTCTTATTCTGCTGACATGACAAAATAATATTGCTCTTTTGTCCATAATAACCTCATGGTAGGCTATACATGCGCTCTAGCCAACAGCGTGAAGATAACGATGGTAAAAGTTACTCACCATGCCTTTTTCTTGTGGTTTTTGTGTGATTTGAGAGAGTTTCTTGCTGTGGTATCTTATCACCACACACAGTTACTTTTTGGTTGTGACATCACTAATTCCATCATTAATCAATGAGTAAGACTCATTCCCAATGTCCTTTAGTTCCTCATGCACCGCAGGTCCTATAAACTGCATTGATGAGCGCTGTGCATTTTGTTCTGTAGATACTGTTGAAGATAATGTCTTCAACAACACATCCCAGGTGATCAACAGTTGCAATGCTGGAGTGGCATGCAATGTGTAGCCATCAATAACTCTGATTGTTTAACTGTGTTATTCTCTCTTACAAATGCAGTTCCTGTGTCATATTCTTGCATTAGAAAATGGAGCAGCGTTTTTCTTGTTTCTCCATTTGTTAATGAGAAATAAGATCGGCGTGGTGGGCTCTCATTTCTGATTTGCAATACCGACAGTAAGCTTTTCTGTCATCTCCTGGGATGCTCTTAATCAATTACATTATAACCCGTTCTCTTTCCCAGCCTTTGCAATATTTTACCTGCTATTCTGACAGTAGAATCGTGTCTGGCCAGTAAACTAGCGTATCAAATCGGTTCGTTCCTCTGTCCTCTCTCCTCTGACTTCAACTTTCTGGCCATACATACCCAGAGAGAAAGCACATTGTTCGATCCTCTCTCTGAAACTGTTGTTTGTGTATTTCTCCGTGTCTCTCCCTTTCTGTGTTGGCTGTCATGATTGGTAGGACTGGGGGCTGTCAGGACACAAAGAATGAAGCAAAGAAGAAGTATGTAGCTTGCTACAGGGAAAAGTATGTAGCTAGCTACCTAGGGCTGCTGTTAGTTGTTGAATCTCACGTCACTGAGATGTGCGCTCGTGCTGCTCTTCTCGGACGTGACTCAGCTGAGCTGCCTGCTGCAGCAGAAGCGCTCTCTGTCTGCTAAATTTCTAACATTTATGGTTGAGATTGAATGAATATAACTACGCACCTTATGAATTGTATTAACACTCATGCATGACGCAGATGTTAGTAATGCGTTGGTATGACGACATGTTAGGTACACGCAGACGTTGGTAAGGCTTTGGTGTCATGTTAGTCAGACGTTCAAAGGTAGACGACAGCCACACGGTGGTACGGTTGCCTAGGCTTAATTCTGGCACTCCGGTCCGTCCCTCCCTTCCAACGACCGTATATGAAGTGCCTTCCCCGCACCATTCCCTCACTTAGCAGCAGCAGCCTACCTCACTACCTGATAGTCAGCAGCAGGTCACAGTGAAATGAATAGATAACACAAAAAGTGAAATGCTATGGAGTCCGCAGTGCAATTTAGAAGTAGCTCAAAAACCTACAACTCGCAACCAATACATTTTCACCCGCGACATTGTTTTCAAAGTAGCCAATTCCCAGGAAAACTGAGAATATGAGCAGCAGCAGGGGTGTATTCATTACTCAGATTCCGTTGCAAACCATTTACTCCTAACACTTCAACGTGACGTAATTAACTTAACTAGGTCGAAAATATCATCTTCACCCTAGGTTCTTAAACAGAAGTTGGAGTTAATTTTAATTGTATGGTTTCAACGGGTTGCCATTCCAATCTGAATAGTCTAAGAAGTGTGTGACACAAGCTGCACATCTATAAAATGATCGGTTCTTCCATGATCTAAAGTGGAGTGAAATCTTCCAGACACTTAAAAAAAAAGAGAAACATGACTTAACTACAACTTCCGTTTAAGAATAAAACAGAACTCAACCGCGTTTTTAGCACATTTTGCAACAGAAGAAACCTTTAACGTAAACCGTTTAAGAACCAAACAGAAGCAAATAGAGCAAACAAATGAAACGTGGAGGGACCTACCTGAATTTGTCCAGTAGAAACTCTCGTTTTCTTTTCAATATGTTTACCGTTTGGAGTAAACGGTTTCTTTTGCAAACGTTTTGCCATCGAATTGGCGTAATGATTACACCCCAGTTGTACACTTTTTCATCCTTCTGCCTTGTTAAAGACGTCTCGGAACTTGGAAACTCAGAAATGTCCGACTTGGAAACTATGAAGAGAGTCAATGTGATTCCTTGTGCTACTTGTCAGAGGCTGCGTTTACACAGGAAGCCCAATTCTGATATTTTTTTCCTTCACTGATTAGTATTTTGAGCAATCAGATCAGTTCTGATAAAGCCAGTAATGGTTGGGGAAACACCCCCCTGACACCTCCCTATGCGTCAATTTTTGATGCCTTTGCCTTCAAGCTAACTTCAGAAAGTTAAAATGTCAGTACGTTTTTTGCATAGAGCTTCCTATTGGTTGATTCTGATACTTTCAAAGTGGGAAATTCGAACCTTACCTCTTTTCAACATGACATTTCTATTTGCAACATTGGACAACATTTGCCTACTGAATGTGGCCCTTGATTAAAATGATCCTATCCAATCTTTTTCTGATAAACTAGCTTAAAATCAACCATTATTGATCTGATATTGGATTGCAAAATAGGGGATAAAATAATCCACATCATTCCTATCCATATAATTATTTAAAAAAAAGTAAATCTGGGCCTTTACTAAGCTCAGATTTTGTCCTGGTACTAGTCTGGTCAACCAGGCAAACTGTGCAAGTGGGCTATTTAATGAATAATAAATAATATTCTGCAAGTTGATCGTTTCAGAGAGGCCTTTGTTATAAAGGGCCTCTGCCATGAGCTGCAACGTCAAATTCACATCCTAGTCCACTGTAAATTTAAAGTAACTCTCCAGTGTTTCCATATTTTTATGAAATATGACCTATCATTAATAGCAATATGAGTGAAATAGTTTTACTTTTAATTAAGTATGTTAAAAAGCAGATTTTCTGTGTTAGAATGGTGTGGGCGTACACCAACAGCAGAATGGTGTGGGCGTACACCAACAACAGAATGGTGTGGGTGTTTACCAGTCATAAAAAAAATATGTAGCCAATTTATGCTTTGGCTACATACGAGTATAGGATGAGTAACAACATTATTTGGGTATGAGTTAACATAATATTACATTTTAAATGTGAGATTTTCACTGGACAATTACTTTAATGTGAGCTAAAACCATCATAAGGTGTTAGGCTTCTTCAATTTCTAGTACCACCAGAGGACATTGTTGGCTAAAATATAGACACTACTGGTTTTAAGGAAGCAAAAGCCTACCAATGTAAGGCTTCGACGCCATGCCGGCAAGGGAATGATTGTCGAGGAAGGCTGCCTTAACCGCAGCACCATCCTCAGGCAAATATGTCTTGAATTACATAACCTACATAATAGTATTATCACAATGTATTATCCCAATGACCTCTTCTGACTGACTAAAGAGCAACCCTACATGCTCAAGTAAACTCAGCAAAAAAAAGAACATCCTCTCACAGTCAACTGCGTTTATTTTCAAACTTAACATGTGTAAATATTTGTATGAACAAAACAAGATTCAACAACTGAGACATAAACTGAACAAGTTCCACAGACATGTGACTAACAGAAATGGAACAATGTGTCCCTGAACAAAGGCGGGGGGGGGGGGGGGGGTCAAAATCAAAAGTAACAGTCAGTATCTGGTGTAGCCACCAGCTGCATTACATAGTGCAGTGCATCTCCTCCTCATGGACTGCACCAGTTCTTGCTGTGAGATGCTGCCCCATTCTTCCACCAAGGCACCTGCAAGTTCCCAGACATTTCTGTGGGGAATGGCCCTGGCCCTCACCCTCCAATCCAACAGGTCCCAGACGTGCTCAATGGGATTGAGATCCGGGTTCTTCGCTGGCCATGGCAGAACACTGACATTCCTGTCTTGCAGGAAACTATTCACAGAACGAGCAGTATGGCTGGTGACATTGTCATGCTGGAGGGTCATGTCAGGATGAGCCTGCAAGAAGGGTACCACATGAGGAAGGAGGATGTCTTCCCTGTAACGCACAGCGCTGAGATTGCCTGCAATGACAACAAGCTCAGTCCGATGATGCTGTGACACATCGCCCCAGACCATGACGGACCCTCCACCTCCAAATCGATCCCGCTCCAGAGTACAGGCCTCGGTGTCAGGCTCATTTCTTCAACGATAAACGCGAATCCGACCATCACCCCTGGTGAGACAAAACCGCGTATCATCAGTGAAGAGCACTTTCTGCCAGTCCTGTCTGGTCCAGCGACTGTGGGTTTGTGCCCATAGGCGATGTTGTTGCCGGTAATGTCTGGTGAGGACCTGCCTACAACAGGCCTACAAGCCCTCAGTCCATCCTCTCTCAGCCTATTGCGGACAGTCTGAGCACCGATGGTGCATTCCTGGTGTAACTCAGGCAGTTGTTGTTGCCATCCTGTGCCTGTCCCGCAGGTGTATTGTTCGGATGTACCGATCCTGTGCAGGTGTTGTTACACGTGGTCTGCCACTGCGAGGACGATCAGTCTCCCTGTAGAGCTATCTTAGCGTCTCACTTAGGCGTCCCATTGCAATATATTTCCCTGGCCACATCTGCAGTCCTCAATGCCTCCTTGCAGCATGCCTAAGGGACGTTCATGAGCAGGGGCCTTGGGCATCTTTCTTTTGGTGTTTTTAAGTCAGTAGAAAGGCCTCTTTAGTGTCATAAGTTTTCATAACTGTGACCTTATTTGCCTACTGTCTGTAAGCTGTTAGTGTCTTCACAACCGTTCCACAGGTGCATGTTCATTAATTGTTTATGGTTCATGGAACAAGCATGGGAAACAGTGTTTAAACCCTTTACAATGAAGATCTGTGAAGTTATTTGGATTTTTACGAATTATCTTTGAAAGACTCCTGAAAAAGGGACTTTTCCTTTTTTTGCTGAGTTTAGTTACATCGTACTTAGCTTCGTGATCAGATTCTTATCTGTTTCTTGAGGCGTAATGTTTGCAATTAAAATGAATTCATACTGCAATGACTACTCTGACGGTATGATGACAATTTAGGCTCTGCTTATGAGAGGATGGGTTGGGAGGGAAACTGGTTCATTTCTATTGGATGATGTAACACCTTCTGGTGGTGCGCGATGTGGCATTGTGTGATTACTGTAGGTGTTCAAATTGTTCTGTCAGTAAAGAATTTGGAAATGTTGTAAGAAATATTTTGTGTGTGCGCCTGTGCGCATGCGCATACAGTACCAGTCAAAAGTTAGCATACGCCTAATCATTCATGGGTATTATTTTTTTTTTTTACAATTTTCTACATTGTAGAATAACAGTGAAGACATCAGCACTATGAAAAAACACATATGGAATCATCTACTAACCAAATAAGAGTTAAACAAAACAAAAATTCTTCAAAGTAGCCATCCTTTGCCTTGATGACAGCTTTGCACACTCTTGGCATTCTCTCAACCAGCTTCATAAGGTGCTTAAATTGCATTCCAATAAACAGGTGTTCCTTGTTAAAAGTTCATTTGTGGAATTTCTTTCCTTAATGTGTTTGAGCCAATCAGTTGTGTTGTGACAAGGTAGGGATGGTATTGATTATTATTATTTGACCCTGCCGGGTCTATGAACATTTGAACATCTTGGCCATGTTCTGTTATAATCTCCACCCGGCACAGCCAGAAGAGGACTGGCCACCCCTCATAGCCTGGGTCCTCTCTAGGTTTCCTCCTAGGTTCTGGCCTTTCTAGGGAGTTTTTCCTAGCCATCGTGCTTCTACACCTGCATTGCTTGCTGTCTGGGGTTTTAGGCTGGGTTTCTGTACAACACTTTGAGATGTCAGCTGATGTAAGAAGAGCTTTATAAATACATTTGTTTGATTTGATTTGGTATACAGGTGATAGCTCTATTTGGTAAAAGATCAAGTCCATATTATGACAAGAACAGCTCAAAAAAGCAAAGAGAGATGACAGTCATGAAGGTCAGTCAATGCGGTACATTTCAAGAACTTGGAACGTTTCTTCATGTGCAGTCTCAAAAACCATCAAGCACTATGATGAAACTGCGCTATGATGACCACCACAGGAAAGGAAGACCCAGAAATCAAATCAAGTCAAATTTTATTAGGCACACACGCTGAATACAACAGGTGAAATGCTTACTTTACGAGCCCTTAACCAACAGTGCAGTTTTTTTTAAATGGAAAAGAATAAACTTAACAAGTAATTAAAGAGCAGCAGTAAAAAATAGCAATATATACAGGGGGTGCCGGTACAGAGTCATTGTGCAGGGGCACCGGTTAGTTGAGGTAGTATGTACATGTTGGTAGAGTTAATTAAAGTGACTATGCATAGATGACAACAGAGAGTGACAGTGGTGTGTGTGGGGCTACACAAATAGTCTGGGTAGACATTTGACTAGACGTTCAGGAGTCTTATGGCTTGGGGGTAGAAGCTGTTTTGAAGCCTCTTGAACCTAAATTTGGTGCTTCTGTACTGCTTGCCATGCGGTGGCAGAGAGAACAGTCTATGACTAGGGTGGCTGCAATCTTTGTACTGCCTGGTACAGAGGTCATGGATGGCAGGAAGCTTGGCCCCAGTGATGTACTGGGCCATTCACACTACCCTCTGTAGTGCCTTGTGGTCGGATGCTGAGCAGTTGCCATACCAGGCAGTGATGCACCCCGTCAGGATGCTTTCAATGGTGCAGCTGTTGAACCTTTTTGAGGATCTGAGGACCCATGCCAAATCGTTTCAGTCTCCTGAGGGGGAATAGGTTTTGTCGTGCCCACTTCATGACTGTCATGGTGTTCTTGGACCATGTTAGTTTGTTGTTGATGTGGACGCCAAGGAACTTGAAGCTCTCAACATGCTCCACTGCAGCCTCGTCGATGAAAATGGGGACGTGCTTGGTCCTCTTTTTCCTGTAGTCCACAATCATCTCCTTTGTCTTGATCACGTTGAGCGAGAGGTTGTTGTCCTGGCACCACACGGCCAGGTCTCTGACCTTCTCTCTTTAGGCTGTCTCGTTGTTGTCTATGATCAGGCCTACCACTGTTGTGTCATCGGAAAATGTAATGGTGTTGGGGTCGTGCCCGGCTGTACAGTCATGAGTGAACAGGGAGTACAGGAGGGGGCTGAGCACCCACCCCTGAAGGGCCCCTGTGTTGAGGATCAGCGTGGTGGATGTGGTGTTTACCTACCCTTACCACCTGGGGGTGGCCCGTCAGGAAGTCAGTGTTTAGTGTTTTATCCCAGGGTGCTTAGCTTATTGATGAGCTTTGAGGACACTATGGCGTTGAACGCTGAGCTGTAGTCATAGCATTCTCACATAGGTGTTCCTTTCGTCCAGGAGGGAAAGGGCAGTGTGGAGTGCAATAGAGAATGCATCATTTGTGGATCTGTTTGGGCGTTATGCAAATTGGAGTGGGTCTAAGAATGTGCAAAGCAGTCATCAAGGCAAAGGGTGGCTACTTTGAAGAATCTAAAATATATGTTTATTTGTTTAACACTTTATTGGTTACTTCATGATTCCATATGTGTTATTTCATAGTTTATTCTACATTGTCGAAAATAGTAAAAATAAAGAAAAACCCTTGAATGAGTTGGTGTGTCCAAACTTTGGACGGGTACTGTATGCATGTGTCAATATTCTGATGGTACAATGTAACTAGTGGCTTTAATGTAGTGTAGGCAACACACTGTAGGTCAAAAATAGAATTGTTTTATTATGGGAAAGTACATCATAGTTTACTCAATACCTGCAGTGCTAGCATTACATTTTTCTTTCAACCTCCCTGCCAAACTGAAACAGTCAGTAACTTTGTGGTCAAGTCAAACACTTCTCTTTGACAATATGTCGTCAGCAAGCATGAATTGGTATTCGGGTACTGCTAATAAAAGCATAATAGTATGGCACTAATCATTGTCTAAGGACCAAGAGGTTTTGTAAAGTACTTGTATATGTAGTATCCTATGTATGAAATATACAAAGTGTTGCAGTATGAAATGTCTGTTCTCTTGGGCCCCCGAGTGGCGTCGCTGTCTAAGGCACTGCATCTCAACGCAAGAGGCGTCACTACAGTCCCTGGTTTGAGTCCACGCTGTATCACACCTAGCTGTGATTGGGAGTTCCATAGGGCGGAGCACAATGGGCCCAGTGTTGTCCGGGATTGGCCAGGGTAGGCTGTCATTGTAAATAAGAATTTGTTCTTAACTGACTTGCCTAGTTAAATAAAGGTTACATTTAAAATACAATATTCCTCTTAGTTTCAAGTATCTCTGATTTCAAGTTATCTCTGATCCAAAAGCAGTTAGCCAATGTATGCCGACTGGAAAGGGTGTTTGTGTCTTCAATCCAGATTCCAGATCTCCACTTTTGTTTAACCAGACATATACTTTTCCCTCACTACTGTTTTTCAGTCACTGTCTGGTGTCACTTTTGGGATTGATAAATCTCTGAATCTCAGCTGCCACAGCTGGCTTTGACTGTGTTTCTCAGGTGAGACATTCCTCCAATGTTCAGTGTAGGTGGAGAGCCATGGTTGATGCCCTAACGTGCCAAAGGGGGTCAAGAGGACTAAGGCCGCACCCCAATTCTCTACTCTCCGGAAGTGTGGACTTGTACACTCCCCTTCATGGTTTTGAAAGCATGGGTTTGGTGTAAGCAATGAAATTAATAAATATGAAATTTTACAAGTACACAAATACATCATCATAAATATATACAAAGAACAGACACTGTTAAGGCTAATGGAAGTCAATAGATTTCCTCAGCTGTTTAGCAGGCAAACCAATCCAGGAGAGGGAGTGTTCAAGTCCAGTGCACAACTCACCCACAGCAGCAGTAAAACACAGGTCCTTGTAGTTGTCTGACTGAATGAATCGAGGGTACACCTCATTTTCCATAAGGCTATAGGTGTCACGCCCTGACCTTAGAGAGCCTTTTTATGTCTATTTGGTTTGGTCAGGGTGTGATTTGGGTGGACATTCTATGTTCTGTATTTCTATGTTTTGGCCGGGTATGGTTCTCAATCAGGGACAGCTGTCTATCGTTGTCTCTGATTGGGAATCATACTTAGGCAGCCTTTTCCCCTTTGTTAGTTGTGGGAAGTTGTCTTTTGTTAGGGGCACTATGGCCCTTGTAAGTGGCAAGGTTGGTTGGTTGGTTGGTTGGTTGGTTGGTTGGTTGGTTGGTTGGTTGGTTGGTTGGTTGGTTTTTTTTTTCCTTGTTTTTGTTGGCGATATTTTGAATAAAAGGAAAATGTACGCTCACCACGCTGCACTTTGGTCCACTTCTTCCCATGATGGCCGTGACAATAGGCCTTCCTCTGGGCACCGTCAAAACAAGATGGCGTTGGCTAGAGGAGATTCTAAGCAATGGTGTCTCTTGTGTAGAAATCGACGTTCACCTGATAGAGAAAAAAAAGGCAATGATCACAATCTTCCAGTGATCTCCTCAGAGGACGACCACCCTCCTGAGTGAAATTTCATTAAAATAGTATAACATTGTTAATGTTATCCTTTTTAGATAAAACAACACTAAATATATTAATTTTGATTTGATTTGATATGTAACCAAATAATTGATTAAAATACACTGTTTTGCAATGGATGTCTACAGTAACTTCAACAGCACTGTCTGGGGTAGCACCATGGTGTAGCTGGTGCTACAGCTAGCTTCCATCCTCCTCTGGCTTCGTTGACTTCAATACAAAACCTAGGAGGCTTGTAGGCCTCACCCCCTTCCATAGACAGACATAGTAATTATGACCACTTCTGGAGGACGTCCTCCAACCAATCAAAGCTTTCGCAATATGAACTGACATATTGTCCATCCAATCATATAATTAGGATCAGAGAACGAACCTATTGAGTTGTATTGGGATTGTGCCACAGAGCATTTTGGGGGTTCTATGTGTTGAGAGGCTTGGTGGCATTGTTGGATAGAGATTGAGTGAAGAGTGATAGTTTAGCATTTTTGTCATATTATTCAATTCAAATGAGTTTTTTCAAATTACAGGAGACAGAGGAGGTATATTGTAGTTTTCTTGGTTTTAGAACTTTATTTTTGTGTCCAGTTAGTGCAATTTATAAAAATGTTCCTTGCTAACTTCAGTAGTTAGCTAGCTACCAGCACCAGTGTGCAGTTTTCTCTGCCAGAATGGCCAATGCTGCCAAAAATGTTGTGGACTTTTTGAAGAACCCCTTTGATTCTCTGGGGTACACAGAAAAGGGGTGAATTTAAAAAAGATCAGTTTCATGAAGGATGAAAAGTTGAGGGCATTCAATACCAACTGGTATCAAAAGTATTGCTGGCCCTGCTTCTTGGAAAGTCTGAGCCTTGGTCGTAAGCAAGAATTTGCTTTTAGAGGACACGACGAGAGGGAAAGTATCGTTAACAAACTTGTTAACAACTACAAGGAGCTTGCAGGTAATTGCACGTTACGATGCTTTACTTGCTGAACATATCGCATTTTCGACTGTCTTTTCTGGAATGTCGAAAAACAATTCTGAATGATTTGATAGCTTCCATCGCATCACCATTTAAAGTTAGATTAAAGAGAGACCTTGACACAGTGCATTTTTTAGAGTGCGCTCAGGTAGGATTTCCACTTGCCTCCGGTATTTATTTAGCAAAGATGATAACATGTAATCACTCTGGACAGACAAGCAAACACTCATGACATAAATGTTGCAGCAGCCTAGGCTACACCTAAACGATGTTTCAGTCAACTGTTAAAAATGGCCCCACCGCTCTGGGACATATGGGGCCACCAGTCTGCTTGCAGTTGTCAGTTATCGTCAGGTATGTGTACAATCCTTATTGTTTCACCCACCTCCAGCTCTGGTAGGTCTCGAGCAGTCCGGTTGTAGAAGCACTTAGCGAGCTGCTTTCTGTGGCGCAGTTGTCCGTGATGCCAACAATGACGCAGGGCTCAAGTAGCTTGTTAGCTATGGGGATGGGAGTCTGGGCTGCTGTCCATGTTTTCGGTGTGTATGTTCCCCCACTGTAAGATTACTTTCAGGGCTCGCTGCTGTCACGCAAAGCCTTGCCTAACAGTTTTTTTGCAATCTTGACAACTGACTCTGCCTTGCCATGTGCCTTTGGATGACTTGGAGAGGGGGGCAAGTGGTCAAACTCTCATTCTGAGGCGAAACGCTTGAACTGTGCAGTGAATTGTGGGCCATTGTCTGTGATGACGTTGTCAGGCTGGCCTTGCCTTGAAAACTGCGCCTTGCAGCACTTTATGACCGTCTCTGCAGACAAGTCAGGGAGCAGTTCAATATCCCAAAAGTCGGAGTAGTGATCAACAATGAGAAGACATTCAGCCACAGACAAAAAGACTAAGTCCATGCTGACGATTTGCCAGGCCCTTGTGGGCAGTTCGTGCGACGTCATGGTTTCCTTTTGCTCTTCATGAGTGTACTCGTTGCATGTGGTACAGCTGCTGACAAAGTCTTTAATTTCTGCTTGCATGTTTGACAGTATAATGTTTCATGTGCCTGGCGTTAGCATGCGTCTTCTACAATGTGACTGGAATGTATTCGAGTAAGCATCTCTGGGTGTAGTTATTTGGGGATATTGACCTTCTGACCTCTGAACAAGATGCCATTTTGCAAGCTGATCTCATCTTGAAAGGTCTATTATTCTCTCGCTGTGAACGGTGTCTCCTCTTTCAGGTACGGCCAACCTGTGAGAACCATGGACTTCAGTTACTGTAGGTGTTTGTCCTAGTCAGTGTGTTGCCTAATCTGGGCTGGGCTGTGACGTTTAAGTAGTCTGCCTGATTGATCTGTTGAACATCTTGTTGTTCCAGCTCCAGGCCTTTGGCCGAGAGAATGTGGCCATAGAACTGGACATCTTTCACCTTGACCTGCAGCTTCTTCAGGCCAAGGCACAGCGGTAGTGCTCCATCAGTGCCAGGAGCTTCACATCGTGGTTGCATTCTGCCTCTTTGTCTGTGTCACCACAGCCTACAATCAGGACATCATCAGCGATGGGTTCAGTGCCCTTGAGCCCAGCCAACTTGTTCTGCTTGTGTTGGTATACCTCAGTTGCCACTGAGTCACCAAACGGGAGCTTGAACCAGCATTTCTGACCCCAGGGGGTCCTAAAGGTAGTCATGAAGAGCTGCTTTCTTCATCCAGCTTGCATTGCCGGAATGCATCTTGGGTGTCCCCCAAGGTGAAAATCCAGGCCTTGTAGAGGACATCCTCCAGTGTCGCCATCATGTAATGGGTGAGTTTCAGTGCTTGGTTCAGATGCTTTGGGTCGATGCAGAGCCTCAGCTTCTCTGGCTTTTTCACTATGACCATATTGCTGATCCAGTCAGTTGGTTCAGTCACAGATGTCATGTAGCAATCGGCCTCATACTTACTCCAGCTGGGCCTTCACAGCCACTTTCATTGCGAGGAGCACACTGGACTGGAGTGAAGCTCTCATTCAATTCAAAGTGTACCTCCCCAGGTACTGATTCAACGGGTCCGTTGAATGCATCGTCATATCTGCTGAGTAGTTGTTCTTTGGACAGGGGTCCCTGCTGGACATGCTCCACGATGTGCAGGTCATTTGGTATGGTGAACTGCATCAGTCCCAGGCATTCGCATGTAGAGCCCGAGAGGAGAGGATGTTGACTGGTTTTCACGATCTCAAACTCCAGCTTGTGTTTGTGACCCTGAATAACACTTTCGGCCTCAAATATGCCCAGAGAGCTCATTAGCACTCCTTAGTACAGCTTTAGTCTAGTAACGTTGGGAAAGAGATGCGTGTCAAGTGTCAGATTGATTTTGTCTTTGTAACGTAGCACCGGAATCCAGTTGACATTGTTGCAGCTTGTTATGTAATTGTAGTGTCACAAACCATTTCTTCCCTCTTAAGTGTACAGCCCCAATGGATTCATGCATGTACATGAGATATCATCAACACAGTGAATCTTGCCATCACTCACCCTTGTTTTGCGACACACTTTTGCAAAGTGATTATTAGTTCCACAAAGTGATTAGTAGTTCCACAGTTCCATTAGTTCCACATGGTTTTCCACCAGTGCTCTTCGCCTCATGCGTGTGCATTTCCACAGTATTTGCTTGCTATGGGGCTGTCTGTGTTCACCATTCGTGGTGAATTACTCTACCTCAATTGGTTTTGTCTGAATGTCTGCCTGGCAACAGCATGAACAGTATCAGTGTCGGTGTGTGGGGTTTCGATTTTCTCATTTCAGTGACTTCGGCAGTGCGGCACATTTCAATGGCAGTCACTAATGTTAAGCCTCTCTCTCTTGCAATTCCCAGCACTATTTTGTCACGAATCAGTTCATCTTTCAATCCCCTCTATTCACAAGTAGCGGACATTTCAAATGGGTTATAAAGTTGTGTACTGACTCACCCTCTTCCTGTTTGCAGCTTCCAAAAACGAACCACTCGTAAATTACGTTCCTGGCGGGTTTGAAGTAATTCCCCAATACATCCAGTATGGCGTCATACTTTGCGTCACCCTGTTGTCATGCTGTGAGGGTAAGATTGTGCCGGTAGTCAAGTTCAACAGCCTTGTTCAAGCATTGTACAAAGTCCCTACATACGGGGTCCGGGGAACAGCCCAGCTAGTCGATTACCTATCAACTAGACTCCGTAACAGCAACCTATATCCCATGGACCAATCAACACTATAGGACCCCTAATGGAGGCTCGCCCTTGGCCAAGCTGAATGACTCCTGTCAGTACTGTGCTTTATTCTTTTGAAAACACTATTGTTGATCTTTGAATAGGCTCGTTCATTTTCCTCCATATGAGATATACCCCCACACCCCTTTAACCCATGTAAGCAGGTAAGCACCACATTTGAAATTCAAAGATGAAGAAAAGTGTTTAAAATAATTGAGCAGAGTACTGGCAGGAGTCATACAGGTTTGGCCAAGGGCAAGCCTCCATGGGGGTTACTTTAGTTTCAGGCCCTGCTTTGACTAAATGCAGATGCTATTAACCACTTTCTCCTGCTCTACTGAAATGAATTGTCATCCTTCAAGAAGTGTATTTGTGTGTTTTATTCAAGGAACTAACAGTTGTTTTAGCATAGTGATGTCTTGAGGTGCTGGAAAAACCTTGATAGTGATGCTTGAATTTTATTTCTGAAAAGGTGTAGGAACCCGGATGTATAATATTAATACAAATAATTAAAAGTAATTTATTCATTCCTAATTCACTGTAATTCATTAATTCATTGAATAATTAATTGTGTTTTTAATATATCAGTGACAGTCACTAAGGCAAGCTAGCAATGACTAGCATTAGTGCCTCGTAAGGATCCGCAGAAGGCGAGTGAGAAAGCTGCCGTTACCATCAATATTACTCACGTGCAGTCCTTGGAACAACAAATTAGACGAGGTACAATCACGAATATCCTACCAACGGGACATCAAAAACTGTAATATCTTATGTTTCACGGAATCGTGGCTGAATGATGACATGGATATTCAGCTAGCGGGATATACTCTGCACCGGCAAGATAGAACAGCACACGGGCCGGTCTGTGCATATTTGTAAACAGCTGGTGCACGAAATCTAAGGAAGTCTCTAAATTTTGCTTGCCTGAATTAGAGTATCTTGTGATGAAATGCAGACCACACTATTTGCCTAGAGATTTCAGCTATACATTTCGTGGCTGTTTATTTACCACCACAGACGGACTAAGACCGCACTCATTCAGCTGTATAAGGAAATAAGCAAACAGGAAACCGCTCAACCAGAGGCGGTGCTCCTAGTGGCCGGAGACTTTAATGCAGGGAAACTTAAATCTGTTCTACCTCATTTCTATCAACATGTTAAATGTGCATCCAAAGGGAAAAAAATCTAGATCACTAGTACTCCACACACAGAGAAGCATACAAAGCTCCCCCTCGCCCTCCATTTGTTAAATCCGACCAAAATTCTAAGGCAATGGCTCACATCAACACCATTATCCCAGAAACCCTAGACCCACTCCAATTTGCATACCACCCAAACAGATCCACAGATTATGTTATCTCTATTGCACTCCACACTGCCCTTTGCCACCTGGACAAAAGGAACAGTGAGAATGTGAGAATGCTATTCATTGACTACAGCTCAGCTTTCAACACCATAGTACCCTCAACGCTCATCACTAAGTTAAGGATCCTCTGCAACTGGATCCTGGACTTCCTGACAGGCCACCCCTAGGTGGTGAGGGTAGGTAGCAACACATCTGCCACGCTGATCCTCAACACTGGAGCCCCTCAGGGGTGCATGTTCAGTCCCCTCCTGTACTCCCTGTTCACCCATGACTGCATTGCCAGGCTCGACTCCAACACCATCATTAAGTTCATGTAGTAGACATACACAAAATAGTCAAAATTGGCGAAATGAAAAAAATAACTTGTTTCCAGAAATTATAAAAAATAAAAAACAGAAAAGTGGTGCGTGCATATGTATTCACCCCCTTTTCTATGAAGCCCCAAAATAAGATCTGGTGCAACCAATTACCTTCAGAAGTCGCATAATTAGTTAGATTGTACACAGATGGACTTTATTTAAGTGTCACATGATCTGTCACATAATCTGAAAGGCCCTAGAGTTTGCAACACCACTAAGCAAGGGCCAACATCAAGCAAGCGGCACCATGAAGACCAAGGACCTCTCCAAACAGGTTAGGGACAAAATTGTGGAGAAGTACAAATCAGGGTTGGGTTATAAAAAAACATCTGAAACTTTGAACATCCCACGGAGCACCACTAACTCCATTACAAAGACATGAAAGAATATTGCACCACAACAAAGCTGCCAAGAGAGGGCCGCCCACCAAAACTCACAGACCAGGCAAGGAGAGCATTAATCAGAGAGGCAACAAAGATACCAAAGATAACCCTGAAGGAGCTGCAAAGCTCCACAGCGGAGATTGGAGCATATGTCCATAGGATCACTTTAAGCCATACACTTCACAGAGCTGGGCTTTATGGAAGAGTGGCCAGAAAAAAATACATTGCTTAAAGAAAAAAATAAGCAAACAGGTTTGGTGTTCGCCAAAAGCCAAAAGCTCAAACATGTGGAAGAAGATACTCTGGTCAGATGACACTAAAATGGAGCTTTTTGGCCATCAAGGAAAACGCTATGTCTGGCACAAACCCAACACCTCTCATCACCCCGAGAACACCAGCATTATGCTTTGGGGATGTTTTTCATTGGCAGGGACTGGGAAACTGGTCGGAATTGAGGAAATGATGGATGGTGCTAAATAAATGGAAATTCTTGAAGGAAACCTGTTTGTCTTCCAGAGATTTGAGACTGGGACGGAGGTTCGCCTTCCAGCACGACAATGACCATAAGCATACTGCTAATGCAACACTCAAGTGGTTTAAGGGGAAACATTTTAATGTCTTGGAATGGCCTAGTCAAAGCCCAGACCTCAATCCAATTGAGAATTTGTGGTATGATTTACACCAGCAGAACCCATCCAACTTGAAGGAGCTGGAGCAGTTTTACCTTGAAGAATGGGTAAATATCCCAGTGGCTAGATGTGCTAAGCTTTTAGAGACATACCCCAAGAGACTTACAGCTGTAATTGCCACTAAAGGTGGCACTACAAAGTATTGACTTTGGGGGGTGAATAGTTATGCACGCTCAAGTTCTGTTTTTTTGTCTTATTTCTTGTTTGTTTCACAATATATATATATATATATATTTAAAGTGGTAGGCATGTTGTTTAAATCAAATGATACAAACCCCCCAAAAATCTATTTTCATTTTCAATCAACTTCATCTCTCCTGGAAAAAAAGCATCTAGACAATATTTCCCCATGCTACTAATATTTGGTTTGGTACAGCGGGGGTTAATATAAGCCTTGCTATGTGCCTATCCTACCTGTGCAACAGCTCACTGGGCAAAAACATTGTTACCACATCATTTCAACCCCCAAAAAATCAATGTTATGATGACAGAACGTGGAAAACTGATTTGGATTTGCAAAAAAAACCATCATCAATGTAAGGGCATTTCATTCATTCATTCAAATTAATTTATTAGGATCATTATAATCGTTATAATTGGCAATAGAAAAAATAAGGTAAAATAAACAAAAATGCACATAGTTTGCTATCATAGTTTGCTACCTCTGGCCTAAGAACAGTTATCACACAATAATCCCTGGGTTCTCATGCCTTATTGCTGAAATAACTTAATTGTCTACTGTCCTCAGATGGAAAATCTTGGCCTCAACCCTAACATTATTGTGATGCTACAGGGAACTGTGTGACTGCCTGAGGTTTGTGTTTATTGGGTCATGTGGTACAGTAAATGAGTGTCACAGAAAAAGTGGTAGTATGTGTACCGATCTATTTTAGCCATCGTCTTGTCCTGTTTGTCTTGTTTTGTTTGGCCATGCATGATGTAATGTTGCTGTGTGGAAAACCAGTCAAGTATCTATGGGCTCTGTGTGTGGATGTCAAACTAGTAAATCCACCAACTCAGCATAGAGGATTCGTTGTTTTGAATTTGCATTGGGTAACTACTCTATAAGCTCAGGGAATGGAAAAGTATATTTGCATAGAGCAGCATATTCATGCAGCGATACAAAGAATAATTATGTGAGACGCCTCAGATATTCAGAGGTCATACTGACCAAATAATTTCCAAAGATTATAGCCAACAGTAAGTGTAGTCAGCCTTAGAATAGTCTAACACCAGGGCCCGTATTCACAAAGTGTATCAGAGTAGAAGTGCATATCATATCAGGTCTTCTCTCCTATTTATTATGATTTAAAAGCCCAAACTGATCCTAGTTCAGCACTGGTCTGAGACTCGTTGTGGATACAGGCCCAGAAATGTAGCCAAAACATAGACATTCCTTCCTTTGTTCTCATGCTCTGAAGGGCCTGACTTTCCTTTTTCTTCAGTTGTTAAAAATGCGGAACATATAAAGTAGGTTACTGTTCATATACGGTAGGTAGAGTTGTGTAGTCAATGGCTATGTAAGAAAACATATAATTTGTGTGATGACCCAGTTGTCTCTGACGCAGAGGAAGTGAGAACCTGCTGATCAAAACATA